>NW_010973072.1:3005068-3115418 GCF_000737465.1 Haliaeetus leucocephalus
GGGCTGCGGGCGCCGGGGCAGGGATTCCTCTGCAGCCCCTGGGGAGACCGTGGCGGAGCGGGTTTATCCTGAAGGGCTGCAGCCCGTGTGAAGGACCCATGCTGGAGCAGGGGAAAAGTGTGAGGAAGAAGAAGTAGCAGAGAGGAGCTGCTGTGGGCTGGCCACAGCCCCCAGTGCCCTGCCCTCTGCACCGCTCAGGACAGGAGGTAGAGGAGTCAAGAAGGAAAAAGTGAAGTTGGGCCTCAGAAAAAGGCCAGGATGGGGGGTGTGGGAAGGTTTTTTATTTTTTGTCCTTGTTTCTCACCATCCAAGGCCTTTTTAATTGCCAATAAATTAAATTTTCCCATGCTAGCTGAGTCTGGTTTTGCTCATGGTGGTAACTGGTAACCAATCTCTCTGTCTTTATTTTGACCCATGAGCTTTGTCCATTTTATTTTCTACCCTGTTGAGGAGGGGAGTGAGAGAGCAGATGGGTGGGTGCCTGGCAGCCAGCCAACGTCAACCCTCCACCTCTGAGCGTTATGTCGATCTATTGCTGCCACAGAGACCCGTGTCTTTTTGTGTCCTAATCCAGTAGTCCAATCCAAAAGCCTTCCTGCTTTCTTTAAATATGTGTGTCTACTATTAGCTGTTATAATAATATAAAACATATGACACTACCTTTTCCTTTTGGTCCTCTATTAAGGATGAGGTCAAAATGAAGTCACAAACTGATGGACTGTACTAAACAAATTTTTTCCTGTCTGGTTCTTTTCTCTTGCTCCTGCGGTAGAATTACATGCCTTTGAACTGTGAGTGAGCTTTGTAATGTCTGTTACAGGCAATGTCATTACTTGTAACCTCTATTTCCGTTGACTCATGACAGGGGTTTCTAGTTTGGAATGGAATGGAGCAGGGGCTGGGTTGATGGTTCCTACTAAATACAGGATCAAGCATGAAGAAGTCAACCGTTAATTCTAAATTCCATGAATTATCTAACGGTATGTTACATTTTTCATCAAATACCTAGGCAGTTAAACATGGCTAGGAGGTATGTGTGTCCAGGAGGCAAAATCAATTATTATTATTTTCCCCCAGTTAATAAATGTTAAGAAATTTATTAAGTGGGATAAAATAGTTTAATGACATACCTCACTGACCATAGAATAAATTACAAAGTTAGAAATACTCCCAGTTCTCTGTGTGTATATCATAGACTGGTTTGGGTTGGAAGCGATCTTACAGATAATCTAGTTCCAACCCCCCTGCCATGGGCAGGGACACCTTCCACTAGACCAGGTTGCTCAAAGCCTCATCCAACTGCCAGGGATGGGGCATCCACCACCTCTCTGAGCAACCTGTTCCAGTACCTCACCACCCTCACAGTGAAGAGCTTTTTCCTAATACCTAATCTAAATCTACCCTCTTTCAGTTTAAAATCGTTACCCTTTGTCCTACCACTACACACCCTTGTAAAAAGTCCCTCTCTAGCTTTCTTGTAGGCCCCCTTTAGGATACTGGAAGGCTTCTGCAAGGTCTCCCCAGAGCCTTCTCTTCTTCAGGCTGAACAGCCCCAACTCTCTCAGCCTGTCTTCATAGGAGAGGTGCTCCAGCCCTCTGATCATCTTTGTGGCCCTCCCCTGGACCCGCTCCAACAGGTCCATGTCCTTCTTTTGCTGGGGGCCCCAGAGCTGAATGCAGTACTGCAGGTGGGGTCTCATGAGAGCAGAGTAGAGGGGCAGAATCACCTCCCTCGACCTGCTGGCCATGTTTCTTTTGAGGCAGCCCAGGATACAGTTGGCTTTCTGGGCTGAAAGTACACATTGCCAGGTCATGTTGATCTTCTCATCAACCTACACCCCTAAGTCCTTCTCTTCAGGGCTGCTCTCAATCCACTCATCGCCCAGCCTGTATTTGTGCTTGGGATCGCCCCGACCCAGCTGTAGGACCTTGCACTTGGCCTTGTTGAAATTCATGAGGTTTGCAAGGACCCACGTCTCTAGCCTGTCAAGGTCCCTCTGGATGGCATCCCTTCCCTCCAGCACATCGACACCAAGCTGTGTGGTGCAGTCATCAGCAAACTTGCTGAGGGGGCACTCAGCCCAGCTGTCCATGTCGCCAAAGATGTTAAACAGTGCCAGTCCCAATACTGACTTCTGAGGATCACCGTTCGTCACTGGTCTCCACTGGGACATCAAGCCACTGACCACAACTCTTTGAGTGTGACCATCCAGCCAGTTCCTTATCTACTGAGTGGTCCATCCGTCAAACCCATGTCTCTCTAATTTAGAGACAAAGATGTTGTGCAGGACAGTGTCAAATGCTTTGCACAAGTCCAGGTAGATGGTGTCAGTTGCTCTTCCCTTATCCGCCAAGGCTGTAACCCCCTCGTAGAAGGCCACCAGATTTGTCAGGCACAATTTGGCCTGAGTGAAGCCATGTTGGCTGTCACCAATCACCTCCTTGTTTTCCATGTGCCCTACCATAGTTTCCAGGAGGATCTGCTCCATGATCTTGCCAGGCACAGAGGTGACACTGGCTGGCCTGTAGTTCCCTGGGTCTTCCTTTTTTCCCTTGTTAAAACCGGGGATTATGTTTTCCCTTTTCCAGTCACTGGGAACTTCCCCAGACTGCCACAACTTCTCAAACACGATAGTGGCTTAGCCACTTCATCCCCCAATTCCCTCAGGACCCACAGGATGCATCTCACCAGGTCCCATGGACTTGTGCACCTTCGTGTTCCTTAGATGGTTTTGAACCTGATGGTCTCCTATGGTGGGCGGTTCTTCATTCTCCCAGTCCCTGCCTTTGCCTTCTGTGACTTGGGCAGTGTGGCTGGAGCACTTGCCAGTGAAGACTAAGGCAAAAAAGTCACTGAGTACCTCAGCTTTCTCCATGTCCCCGGTAACCAGGTCTCCTGTTTCCTTCTGGAGAGGGCCTATATTTTCCCTAGTCTTCCTTTTATCACCAATGTATGTATAGAAGCTTTTCTTGTTGCTCTTGACATCCCTGGCCAGATCTAATTCCATCAGGGCTTTGGCTTTCCTAACCTGATCCCTGGCTGCTCGGACAATTTCTCTGTGTTCCTCCCAGGCTACCTGTCCCTGCTTCCACCCTCTGCAGGCTTCCTTTTTGCGTCTGGGTTTGTCCAGGAGCTCCTTGTTCATCCATGCAGGCCTCCTGGCGTTTTTGCCTGACTTCCTCTTTGCTGGGATGCATCGCTCCTGAGCTTGGAGGAGGTGACCCTTGAATATTAAGCAGCTTTCTTGGGCTCCTCTTCCCTCCAGGGCTGTATCCCACGGTACTCTACCAAGCAGATCCCTGAAGAGGCCAAAGTCTGCTCTCCTAAAGTCCATGGTAGCGAGCTTGCTGTGCACCCTCCTCGCTGCCCTAAGGATCTTGAACTCCACTGTTTCATGGTCACTGCAGCCAAGGCTGCGCTTGAGCTTCCCATTCCCCACCAGCTCCTCTTTGTTGGTGAGAACAAGGTCCAGCCTAGCACCTCTCCTCGTTGGCTTCACTTTTCACTTGGAGAAGGAAGTTGTCATCAATGCATTCCAGGAACCTCCTGGATTGCTTATGCCCCGCTGTGTTGTCCCTCAACAGATACCAAGGTGGTTGAAGTCCCCCATGAGGACCAGGGCTTGTGAGGCTGCTCCTATTTGTCTATAGAGGCCTCATCTGCTTGGTCTTCCTGGTTGGGTGGCCTGTAGCAGACCCCCACTGTAATGTCACCTGTCCCTGCCCTCCCTTTAATCCTGACGCGTAAGCTCTCAGTCCGTTCCCCATCCATATATATAGTTCCTCCATATACTCTCTCTGTATTTGTATTCTAATATGTAAATATAAATTGCATGAGACATGCAAGAACCCTAAAATGTTTTACCAGATTCATCCTTCATGTGGATGAATTTCATCCCTGATGGACTACCAGTGTCATTCAAATTAGCAGAGGGAATAATGATAATAAGCAACTTAACCGGTCACTGTGGAGTAAAATTGCTTAATGCTGAATAGTGAGAGTCAACTCGTAGGATAAAGTATTTAAGACTAGTTTGGAAATGAGCTCTCTAAAACTCTGCAAGGCTGGAGCCATCTTTTTCTTACTGAATTTCAGTGATTTATAAAATCAGTCCCTGTTTTAAATTAGTAGTTACATTAGGAAGAAATTTTTCCTGTAAGGAGTCTTGTAAATAGGAAAATATGTATGTGAGTTAATTATGGATAATTCATTCAGTCTGTATTCTAGTGGATTGCTTGATAATTTTTTTTTTATTTACAACATTTCAGCTGTTTTATCATTTATCCTGAATTTACCCCAAATCTTTCTCCTGATCTGTGAAAGTGCATTTCCTTCCTTTTATTCTTCAATATCTGATTACGTTTTGGCTCTTAGCCTTATTACCTTACATTCCAATACACTACAAAATTCAGTTATCAGATGATAAGCCTAATTAATCCAAATAATTTCAAATTAATTTGCATTATTCCTCTTTATTTTCTGCATGTCTGACTGTATTTGTGCTGTTCAAAGTAAAATCACAAAAACTAGGCATCTTGTATTCTCCCTCTTTTATGCCTTATAATCTCTTTCTTGAAGATTGTTCTGCGTTAGAACCCTGATACTCAAATATGAGTATACACAGGAATCAAATTAACTCCTTGATTAAGGTGTTATAATGACTGACACAAACTCAGCTGCCTTTATTATGTTTGAATTGAAAATAAAGAAGTCACTTGAGGTGTGATTCTCTTTTTACACCATCTAAGGTGCTAATATACACTCTTTAAAATATAATTTAAAAGGACTATAGAATAGTAAAAACTTACCTCTAACTGAATCTTTTAAACACTTGGTATTCATTATTATTATTTTGCACCATTCACATAGTTTTGTGAACAAACATGGGGAAAGAAACACAAATGGAGAAACAAATCAAATAAGCAGAAAAAATTGAAAGGCCATAAAGCATGTCGTTAAAATCCTGCTATTACCATAAAACAGGGAAAAAAATCCCTTAAACTGTTCTTTGTTCTGTATTACTTTTGTGTGCTCTCATGCTGCTTTTTGTCAATTGCTGATGAATACTCACTGATCGCTGAGTGGCTGAAATGAGTGCAGATTTTGTGAGCTTCTGCCACAGGATGTTAGGATAATGTAATTCTTAAGAAAATCATGCGCCAACAGGCTATTGAAAGAGCTTGCAAAACATGGTGCATGTAAGACTTGACCATCCAAAAGAATTTCCGCAACATTGGTTCTTTTGCCAGTTATAACAAAACCCTGGAAAATGAGGCCATGTGAGCTGTCCAATCGTTTCCTCTTGAAGCTGTGCTGGTATGTTGGCTTCCACGTGATCTTGGGAAGGCAACGTAGCAAAGTGCATCTTGCTTTTGTAACTTGATCCAGTGGCTGGTGAGACAGATCCTCTCTAGAAAGGATAATTTTCGTGCAATGCACAGATCAAAGTGGAGTGTGCGCCCTGTTACGCTTGGGTAGGGCTTGCTTGATGACCTCTGACAGGTGCTACACAACAACAGATTCAGGGCATTGAAAAAAGATGAAAGAACTTGTAGTACAATACCTCAATAGTTGTAAGTTGTTGGGACCAAATGTTGTACCCCAGAGAAGCTCAACCAATGAGCACCCGTCTTCTTAGCTGCCAGAACAACTTTTCAAAAGTTTGGCTGAGCGCAGCAGTACTTCGTGTTCTACTCTGAAGGCTTAGTCGTGGCAGGTACAAACTGCTGATACCCCACTGGAGTCAGTCATTCAGAAGTGTGCAGTTAGACCAGTGGAAAAGCTGGCTGTAGACTTGCTTTTTAGTGGTATTATTGTAGCTTGTTTAAACACATGCTTAAGCTGTGTTGTGAAAAAGATGCTTTCTAGAAATATCTGAAGACATAGGCCTTCAGAGGTATTTAGGATTCTGACTCCTGTGGAAGTCAATGGAGTTTGACACCTAAATGGTACTGAGCCCTCTAACTACTTCTGACAATCTGGTTCTAAGATACCTTTCATGCTGAAGTCTCCGAACACCCTCTTCTTGTTACTGCTGCTGAACCAGTATTAGAGAATATTATTTTTCTGCTAAAAGATGAAGAAAGCCTGCTTGCAAGTTCAGGGCAGGTTGGCTGGTTTTTCTTTTTGTGGTCGCAGTTGAATTATATTCATTATGACTTTATTAACAGAGAAATGTTTTTATTGGGTAATCAGTTTGGGGGAAGAGGGGCAGTTTTAAGAAGCATGTTCCTGGCACTTTAAATAGTATGTGGAGGAGAGCAGAGTTAAGGAATTCCCTCAAGCAACTTGGTATCTGTGAGTCAGTAAGTGATTTCACTGGGTGGGGGGTGGGGAAGAGAAAGCTACAGGAAGTCATTCCCTTACAACTTCTTATCTGAAGCTTGATTTTCTACTGGAAAAATAATGCTGATGTTTCTTGGTAAGGAGTTTTGCAGTTCTTAATGAATAAACATGCTTACAACTACCACTGTTCTCTGCGTCTCCCTCAGTTTTACTTGTGGGCAAAAAGATCCCTCATATACCTATGGGGACGAGGCCAACCTGATCCAAGCCCTGCCCAACAGCCGGCACAAGGCCAGCCCTGGCCCACCTCGCATTCCTTGCCATCAGATAATGCTTATGACATAGAATTATCTTATTCTGCTAAGAGTACCACAGTGCATCTCATCATTAGCTGTTGGAGGGAAGCCAGCCAAAACTACACCATGCGTCATGTGTAGTTTGCCTTTTCTGTGATATATTAGAAGCTTTTTAAACCAGCTCACATCAGAGAGTTTAGCTGTGGAGGTCTTCCTGAAGCCTGTATTTCACTGGGGAAGAGGAGCTCTATCGTGCTGTGATGGTGATGGCTGTTTGTCAAAGGAACTATATGCAGAAAGTGGTGCCAAAGATCTACCTCGTAAGTAGGGTGGGAAAGCAAAACCAATGCAGGAGAAATCTGTTGGGATGTTACTGTTATTAGACAGGCGGACAAATGAGTGGATAGATCCTGCTTGTTTCCTTACCAAAAAAAAATAAAATAGTTCTCATCAGTGTTATCAGCTTAGCCTCAAAATTACTTTCCTCCCCATTATTGCTTATAAACAAACCTTTATCACAGATAGCTAGCCTGCTGAATTAAGACGCTGTATTAAACAGTATATTGCTTCTGTCAGGGCCGATCGGCTGTTTGTGCAGATAATAATGCCAACTGCAACAACAACAATCAGCTAGTGTAAATTAACTTAACTGTGTGAAATAATGCCTCCTATATCAGATTAGCTTGCTGAATGACTTTATCCTTAAATTAAAGCTTGCTGGGGCGTAATAGTAAATCATTTAAATGGTGCTGGGCTTTTCAGGTAATGTCTTCATATATTACTGTAATTTCAATTCGCCAAGGCATGCAGATGGCTGTAGTCTCTAGTTCCTTGTCTCCAAAGCCTCTCCCGTGCTGCCATTTTGTAATTACAGCGCAGGCATGCTGCCTGCTGCTGTTAGATTTCCCATGGTGCACCAGCAGCCAAGGCAATGTATTTTAAAATTATTATTCTTGTGTGGCCCTCATAACATAAATGTAAATCTTTTATGCTAACGCTGTCAGGGGTTTAGCACTAGGGCTCCAAGGTGCTCTGATGTAGAAATCACCAGCAATCCATCAACCAAATATCATTTGGGATCCAGCAAATGACTTGCATTTTGGGAGGACTGTAAGCAGAGCATTATTGTAAGGTTAGAGAGTGATTTTGTTACTAGGTGCTTGGAGGCCTTGAAGGTGTTCTTTATTTATTTATTCTGCCATTGTACATGGGTGTTTAAGTAAGAAATTCTGCCCCAGCTCAAATGCCCAGCGTATGACTTGATGAAAGCTTACTGTACTTAAAATGCTGAAGATAACATCGGAGCAAATAACAGCCTCCAAATTAAAAGCCTTAAAATATATCAACAAGACCA
The DNA here is from genome assembly GCF_000737465.1 of Haliaeetus leucocephalus. NCBI lineage: Eukaryota > Metazoa > Chordata > Aves > Accipitriformes > Accipitridae > Haliaeetus > Haliaeetus leucocephalus. The sequence goes on from NW_010973072.1 coordinate 3,013,005, forward strand.
GACTAAGATAGATAGCTGTTATAAAAGCAATATAGCGAAAGAAATTCTCCTGGGTCTGTGCTGTGAGAAAGAATGGGATTATTTAGTCCTTCATACTCACGTGCAAAGGTTCAGTGATTGCTTGGTATTAAAAATTCAGGTTTTATTGCCTACTGTTTCATAATTTTTTTAATTTGCATTTTATAAAAGGGCAACAAAATCAAATGGTTTAAGAAAGCCTTGTGATCACTGTTAACTCTGTGTGCAAGATACCCTCTCCACTGAATGCCATGTGTGTTGGAGTTCTTCCTCAGCCGAAGGTGGCATCGCCAAGTGCTGCTTCCCAACTGAGTGGTTCCGGAGCACAGTAATGGGACAAATGAAGGTGCACCCATATATTTATGCAGCTGAGGGTAGAATGAATTTAATGTAAGACCTTGAAGGTAAATAGCTGGGGATCAACATCGTGTCTGTGCAGCTAAAGGGCTGCCTGTGCTGGGTCAGTGTTAACTCAGGTGATCACCGCACTGCTCTGCACTTTTTATTTTTACTGACAGCTTGAGCTGCCTGTATGTCCACTGCTGGGCGATGTATCCTACCGAAACTTCTGTTTTCAAAGCAAGGGTGGTTGGGCACCCCTGTTTTCCATGTCCATTTGTGACAGGGCTCAGGAAAAGAACCTGCTCACAGAAAACCTGCAGGCCTTCAGGTGTCATGCAAACACAGTCACTTTTGGAAGCAGAGGCTGGGCTGCCTAGCTCTGAGGTTTTTGTACAGCATTGTGCATAAATCAGTCCAAGATTTTTCTGATACTGTTAGCCTTGGTTGGGTCTGTGTACAAGTAAAGATTTAAGAGCATCGCTTCTCTTGCAAGGAGCAATAAAATTCAGCTGTTTCCATTTCTTCCACCTGAGCACTTCTGAACCTATGCACTACGTTTTGCTTCTCCCATGGTAGTTGTAACCCCCTTGCAAATTGCAGGTCAAAGCACATTAGTCTCTTTACACAATGCACAGGTAGAGAAAACAATCCTAACATTTGTAAGCAATTGTGGCATGTTGTAGCTCTGCAATTCCCAGGAAAGAACAGGAAAGTGCTAGGTCAATTGCCTCTTGTCTTTTGGCTTCTTTCCAAAATTTGTGCCTCTCGTCTTTTGGCAACCATCCAAATCTGCTTGGACAACACAGAACAGAATATTTGAGGACTGGGCACACACACTGCCACAAAGTGGCATTCCTCCAGTTTTATATGATGCTGTATGTGCAGTCTGATCCTCACGACCGGATCATTCCTCTCCCAGATGGACAGTCAAGACAGCACACTCTTTAGAAGGTCCTGCTCAGCCCAATCTATTTCTCTTCCTGTGCCAGAACATATTACACTTGCAGCTGGATAAAACAATGGGCTGTGCTAACTAGCTGATGTATTTAAAAAGAGAGAGATGAACAATCAGGTCTTCTCAGCATTTATCTCTATCAAAAAATGACGGATGGGGATAGCATCCTTTTCTTGCAGGCTACAAGGAGTAGCAGAAGTCTCTGTTACAGATGAGAACTCTCTTGAGCCTGGTGTTTTGAGGATGTGAAAAGTTAACTGTTAGCTGTAACAATGTAAACACACTAGAAACTTTTAAAACTGAAGAGCAGAGAGATATGGCACAAAGGAAAAATATCAGAAGTCTGACCACTCTTGCTATGGTTGTCTTTGCTACCACAATAGCCATTATTGGTTTTCATTCTGCTTCCTCCCTACCCGCTAGTGGCTCATGTCAGTACTTGTTTAACATGAATATTGGGTTTTTTTCCTCTGCATAGCTCAATAGCTCTGCCTCTTCTCTTCTGGAGATGGGCAACGTAACAATACTATGTTATTCTGATTCTGCTTCTTGGGATCTTTACTAAAAGTGTGCATATTGAAAGTGTTAAATACCAGTATTATCAAGGTATTCATGACACTGATATGTGGTCCCACTGTGTTTCTGTGCCCCAGGGGTGGGCTAATGGTTTTCACACAGCATCATAGCTCCAGTAATAGGAAGGGTGAGGTCTGAAGCGAGCTGAACTATTCCCTTCAACTCAGCCTGATGCCACTTCTTTTATCTGGCAAAAGGATAGAGCAGAAGAGAGCTGCTCTGCACTTGGGGTCTCTGGGTCATGAAGGATGGGGGTGACACAAGGTTCTGCAGTGGAAGGCTCTTCCATAGAGAAAGGAGAACAGCAAAACATCAGCAGTGCTGATCATCTTTGTCCTGCAGTGGAGCTGGCTGGAAGCGGCTGTGTCCTGCACGGGCAGCCCCAGCCATTTCGTCACAGAGGCCCCTTGAAGGCCCCAGTGCCAACTCCTGGACAGGGACACCCCATACACGACTTTCACAGCAGAACTGCATTGTTCATGGTATAGATAGCTACTACTTCTCCAGATGAAAGAATTAAGAATCTGTATTTATAAAGCAATAGCCTGCATTGAATTAAAATAACAATATTGAACTGACCCTATACCAGTCTCTGTGTTATGAGTAATCTAGAGGCAAAGTCTAACAAACTTGGCCTGAAATGCCGCACATGACACATCAAAAGTGGCATGCCAGTGTCATGTATGCCAGGAAGTGATGAGGCTAATTTGCATGATGTTTCTTGCAACACTATTAGCCGAGCTGAACATCAGACAATGCCAAGCTGTACTCTTAAATATGCTGTTCCTATGTAGCCACTGATTGCTGTGTGATGGCTGGGAAGCAACTCTTTCCTGGTTATCTTTCTGCAGGAAATACTGGCAAGGTTAAGATAGGTATCTTTTAGTATACATTGAATGAGAACATACTTCAGCTTCCATTAGCTGTTCCTGAATAAACTGAAAAAGGGAAACTTGTATGTTTTAACTGAGAATAGAGTAATATGTAATGCAGCAAAAGAACAATAAAAACTCCTGTTGTGTTAACAATGATAGATGGAAATACATACACAACAATACTAGAGGTTAAAAACCACACACACTAAATATAATTATATAAGCACGTGTGATGCCTGATTGTGTAACTGTTTTCGTCTCATTACCGTGATTCTGTCATTTTTTAACTGGGGATTGAAGCCAACAGTCTTCCTGGAGAAGACGATGGAAGACTGAGGATTGCTGCCTCAGAAAAGTATGCTGAACTTCTTGCTCCAGAGTCACTACTCAGGAGGGATCATTGAATATTAAGATCTGCTTTTCTTCTTTCATCAGCTCTAGCCAAGTACACTGCATGTTCACTGTAATTTAACCATAGCTAATTAGAGCTGGGAAAATGGGAGTTTTGCCGTTGTTTTCAGTGGAGCCAGGATTTCTCCCAACCTCTTTTTCTGTAGAGATCTAATACTCCCTCAGTGGGCTTGAGATTTTGATAATGATAACGACATAGCTGGTTTATATCTCTGGGGGAGAAAGACTGCTAATTGTCAGCCATGACAAAAGTGTGATTACTCTTTAATTGTGTTCTTATAAACAGGCATTATATGTATTTCCTGTTAATTGCCTAAGCACAAGAACTTTGCTCTGAAATGTGTAAGTTTCTTGTGCTGGAAGGCCATCATAAAGCAATTAATTTGGCGTAAAATTTTTTGTCACAGCACTAAGAACCACCTATGGCTCAATCTTCACAAGGGTTGTACCCATAATTTTGGTAAAAGCGATGCTAGTAGATATTCACCATAATCAGGTGGGACCACAGATGTTTTTCAGACCTTGATATTTTCAGAGTTCTGATGTTGTAACAGTTTCTGCTATATAGTGTGAGTTTATTGACTGACTGACAGGGATCTGAGTTGGCTATAGGATTTCACCCTGATAGTACTTTTTAATATTATCAAAAGTCACTTAAACTTTTCAGTCCGGCTTGGGAGACAGAAGTAGAGTCAGCTTTAGGTCTTTCCTAAATTGCTTTTTAGAAAGTTCCCATATAATGAAAATGTTACATTTGTAGACCTATTTCACACAGTTAGGTTTTCCTATAAAATGCTGCATTTTACACCTGTCTTCCTATGCAAAGTGCAAACATCTGCTGCTAGAGTCCATGGCACCTCCTCTTGTGTTATGTCTTGCCATTCCCAGCCTTGCCATCATCTGACCTTGGGTACTTGATTTTTCAGCAGTCACTATTCTCTCTAGGAAGTCAAAAGGCACACTGAAATGCCCATGCAAACTCTTGTAGCGCTCCCATTTCAAATTTACATTGTTGCAAACTGCACTAAAATCAGATAAGTTGTAATATATCTTTTTGTGAAATTAGGAAGGATTCTGTATATCTTTCCTTTTCAAATCTAAATGTAGGAACTTTTAAACATCTTTTTCTTTATAATCTTTATCTACTGTACGTGTGATGGAAAACTGGTCTCCATTCTGTGTCTGTGAATTTTTAAAAAAATTATTACATATAAAAATATCAGTATGTCAAGTAAAATCTCCTTACTTTCAGCTACTTAAGCTGACAGGACATGATACATCTGTGATAATATTTGATAACGTAATCTGTAAGAAAAGTTAGAGTCCTTGAAGAATAATGGAAGGCTAAAAAAGTAATTTATTGAAAAGTTGTGTTAAATAGGAATTATGATAAAAGGAAAGTTGCAGTACTGAAAATTAGCCTTCTCTCCTTGAATTTGTAGGGATGTGGACTAAGGAAATGCTAATACTAATCTGTAATCGAATATCATAGTAGGCTTTGTTTTATACCCAAAAGATTATTTCGTTTGAATCTAAGCAGGGTGCATTGAAGACTGACTGCTGACTTTTCAGTGTGGACTGACTGATCCTGTCTCCTTTCCTGTTAATCAATACTGTACTGTCCTGATGCCAGTGAAGGTAATCCAGGATTTCGATGGGGTAAAGGGAAGAAGAGTCTGATCCTCCATATTCATGTGTAGTTTCCTTAATATTTTGCTTGTAATTTTCTAAAACACTTTTTTTTTTTCTGTAGAAAATAGGTTGGGTTTGTGTGCACGTAGCTCTACCTTTTTCTGATGATTATTTACCGTCCTCCCTACTGCTCTAACCTGAACAGACCTGGGAAAAAAGCAGGGGAGGGGAGAATCCTGTTGAAGAGTGTGTGTGTGTGTGATTTATTTACATCACTGATTGCTAGGGAAATAGATGGAGCAGTTAATGGAAGAACACCTGCTATTGGGTATTCATATGTCCTTAGTAAGCCTTCAGAATCCTAAAAAGATTTTATTATCATTAGCTAATTGAAACTGAGTTCAAAATAAGAAATAATGGCTACAATTTTTCCTAGCACTAAAGCTTGGATTCCCTCCCCAATCATTGTTTCTAATCGTAGCCTCATCTGCTGATTACATTTACCTTCTTTTTTAATAAGATTTACTGGAAACACTTTTGTATATACTGTTAATGGAGAGCAGATCAATTGCAAGTTACTGGAGGCTGATTTTCCATAATGACAGAGATCATATCAGTTCCTTTTATTTGTTAAAAATTAGACTAATTCTGGACTTTTAACACACACTCACACACACTCACACACACACCCACTCCTTCTCCTCCCCCCTCATAATTAGCATTTTGTACAGTTATGGGTCTGTAGAAGTCGATAGAATTTCTCCATTTACTCCAATGGGGCCAGAATTTCACCTTTACATTTTATACAGATTTACAAAATATAATAAAGGAGCAATGCTTTTCTGTCTTTTTTGTTTTAATCTGGGATGGGGATATCCACCTGTAAATGCTTCTGCTGCATACATGAGTTCCTATTAAACTCAGCAGAGATTTTTGTGGATGGCAGGAGTCACTACTGTTAATGACCAGTTTCAAACATCAATCAAAACTCTGGCATTTTGTAAGGTTGATGTGCAGCCCTTTTTCTTAGCCTCCAACACCATCTTTCTTCCTGAGACTTGGTGATATTTTACGAAATCTATCATATAACCTCAGTTGCTCTGGACATTTTCTTCTAGGTCTGGAATACAAGAGTCAGCAGCACACTACTATCAATTGTGCTAAAAGATACTGACAAGTCATGTATTACGAGATTTGACCTCTAGCCACAGTATAAGAAGCCTGTGCAATGTGCCTTGAATTTCTGACCCTGAAAAACAAATAAAGAACAGAGAAAGTGTTTCTTCAGCTTCACTTCTTATAGGAATGAGCAGGGAATAAGTGTCTTCTGGTTTATTGTGGGCACTGGTGGAACTTTCTTTTTCTCTAAAGTCTAAAAAAGTATGTGCCTAGACTATGAAGAAGCAGAGAAGGCTGAATAGTAGAACATGATAAACATGAGGAATCTCTGTATGCATCTCTAAATCTAGATGAATATTTGGAGAATTTCAAGAGTGATGAAAAAGAAATAGTCCTTGCTTCAACCTAAGGTTAATCTTGTGACAATGACAGTGTGTTATAAAAATGGTTTAGTGACTAACATTAAGGTGAAAAAGATTATCCTACATATGGGGTAGTCTTTCACAGACCGTAGCTGTTGAGAAAGCCTGTTGCTGTGATCTATTTGGAATATTGGACTTAAAACCCTCCCAAACCAACATTACATACTGTAATTGGAGAAAATCAGAGGTGTAACTATAGCTGTGTAGAATGGGTTACTTCACGTGAGAGATGGTTCCGATAATAATTTTGTGAGCAATGAATCTTTGATGTTAAGGACATGCTTATCTGGCCATGCAATTTCCTTCAGTAAGAGAATGAAGGGACACTTAGTACAGAGTCTGACTTGTATTTGATGGGTAGAATGTTTAGGCCCAAGAGTCCTGGCAACTTTGCAGACTGCTTTTTTAAAATTCCATTGCAAAGAAGGATTGCAAAGGCTTTTTCTCTGCACTTTGCCTTTCTTGGCAGGAAGATAGCCTAGATAAATTGCAAACTATGCAAGTGAGGTCTTGGAGCCAGTTTTGGGTGCAGTCCTGTAGGTTATGTAAAATGAAATGGAAAGGATTCTGGCCCCCATTTAACATTATTGTATGGTGAAAATGGGAAACCTTTATTAAGCAATTATTGCAAGCACATATTAATTTTATACAACTCAGGAGCGGCAAACAGAGTTATGGTGCACTAAAGCCTTTAATAGGTCTTCAGTAAAGGGTATGCTAGACTATGCAGAAAGGAGAAGGGCCTGAGGATTCTTCAAAAAATAGTGGTGAAGAATAATTGGACTTTGTTGCCATTCATCTATATGAGGTGTAGGAAAATGTCAGATGCTTATTGATGCAGTTCATACTATCTGTATTCAATAACTTAGCATATGATTGCTCAAAAGAGTTACTGGTCTCCCTTTCCATCTCTTCCAAAGTGCATCCTGTGCTAAGCTAGAGACAGGGTATCCTGCTTTACCAGCATGCCTCTGACATTACTTCAGATTGTTGCAGGAGCATGGCTTTTATGTTCTCAGAGATGATCAGAAAGCAAGTGCCACCATGGGGACAGTCAAGGTTTTGCATTTCTTGTGTGTTCCATGGGAGCGTGGTTTCAAACTGATCCTCATGGGGAAGTATAGTGCTCCCTTAGCAATCACTTCTCCCTTCTTATTTTTTTCCTTTTTTTTTCTGAGATTTCCCTACCTGATCATCTGAAACAAAATGAAATGCCTGTGATATACTAAAATGAAGTGACAGAATGGACTTAGTGCGAGAAAGTACTGTACTCCCTTACCTTTACTGCTTCAGAAAAAGTCATTTATAACCTCTTTATATAAAACCTCACTATAAGATATGGCTTCTTAGTGTAGTTGGTAAACAGCCTGCCTTTTAGTCAAGAACATCTTTAAAAATATGATGCATCACCTTACAAAAACAGTTGAAGATTTTTCCCCAAAAATCCATATTTTGTCCCACAAATAAGAATGTTAAATGATGAGCACTTCCTACATTATACATATCCCTGGATACGATGTCCTTCTTGGTGAATTTTTGTTAAGAAACAAAATACAATTTTTATTGAGATCAATAAAAGATTAAGGTGACAAAGTGATTTATTGGCTGTACTGAATGCTCATTTTTTCCCCAACAACACCACAACCAACCAAGAAAAAAAAGGAGGATGCCATGAAGTGTTTTGTATTTAGCTTTGGTTTTACCTTGGGTCCTTGGAAAACTGGGAAAACAGAGCTAAGCCATCCATCAAATCTTAAAATAGTGCTTAAAATGAGTAACTGCTCCTCTGGCCCTCAGACTACAACATATGGAGGAACTTATTATATGACCCACTACACACCAAAGTCCATGGAAATACTCCCATTAACTTCAATGAACATAACTCCAGTACTCCATAATGAAAGCAGGAGAGAAACCAATTTATCAGTGCACAAGAGATGGTGCTCACCATCAAGTCTTTCTTTTGATTACAGCAAGGCTGCAAAGCCAGTTTGCCTCCTTGATGAATGATTTGACATGCCTCTGAAGAAAACTTTATTTAAAAGCTCTCAAAGAGGGGTGGATTAAATGTCCCTGGAAAAAGATCCCCTGACTGCTCTTTTTCCCTTAGGATCGACATCTCATATTGGTTGCCCCTTGTGTGGATTTAAGTAGGGTCTGTAATGAAGCAGTATTAAAGTTGTCATTTCCGACTCCTGCAGCTCCTCTCCAGTGCTGGCAGAATTGCTTTCAGTGACAGATCCCACGTGAATCAGGGCATAGGAAATGAAACAGTGTTTTGCGATGTTGTTGCTAAGTATTCCAGATGAACTATCACCACCGGTGCTCTGAGACGCTCAGGGCACTGCAGGGGAAGCTTCAGAGGCACTTGAAATTGGTGTAACCTGACTCTCACTGCAGAAAGTTTTTGCACTATCTATTGATTAAGTGGCAAATATCTAAATCTGCTTCTGTCTAATCTGGGAAGAAAAATACTAGACGAATTGGTTCGCACCCTCAACAAAGTTGTTCACACTTCACTTCTGTCTGGCCATTGCTTACAGCCTGACCCAAACACCTAACTTGGAAAGAATGCCAGGGTGAATACTAGATGTCTTGTATTTCTGCAAATTGCTATTGACTTCAAAATACATGTTTTGCATATATGCCAACAGATAGACCTTAGTGTGCTTGTTTAAGTGCATGAAGTGAAATTAAATGCAAATTTGAATTATTTAGAGTAAAAATGTTTGCTTGAAAAGTTTTGTGTAAAGTGACATTGTATCAGATGCATCTGAACACAGGACTAATTCCATACCTATTGTGTAAGCTGTAAAGTGTAAAGTTTAGCATGGTTTTTCATAACATGAAAAACAGTAGTGAAATACATCCGAAATCCTAAAAATGGGATGCCGACTCCAAATATAAGTCAACTTTACCACTTATATAAAAGCAATGATCCACACCTCACTAAACACGGGTTCAATCAAATATATAGCATAAAACCTAACCATTTATAACCATTTGTGAATGTAGTCATTATTGTGCTCTGCTTTTAAATTTGTATGTTTTACTGTGATATATTCTCTATCAATTTCTTAGAGCACCGTTGCAACATTTTATATCAGATTTAATGTGAACTGTAATTTCATCTAAATTTTTAATATCAGACCCTTTCCATTAGTTAATGTTTTATGCATATTTATTTCAACTATCGTTCCAGTGTCCTTGAAATTGTTGATACCATTAATTGGAAAGGAAAACACAGCATTTCATAGAAAGTTTTGGGGAAAGCATGTTGTAAATGAGAGAGCTCAGGCCCATTTTCATTGCTGTAGTCTTCTGTATGAGTGTCACAGAAGTGTTTCTGCTTAAACCCTTATGTCTTTTAGTAGTGAGATTCCCAGCCTTGTGAACCTGCACCAGTTGGTTGTACTATCCATCAGCTATTACTGTCTTTCCATGAGCTTGACTTAGTTTCTTTTCTCTTCCTGCTGATTAGGTAGGTTATGACCAGCTGTAGAATATACAGTAGGAGGGGAGGACTGTATCATGTGAGCTTGGCAGAATGAAGTGCTGGGTTCTGCCTAAGCTGTTCCTTACTTTCTGAGGGCTGCTTGCCCCTCTGCAACCCCATCTCAACACACAGCAGAATTCAATGAACTTTAAAAGCACTGGTGCACCAGATTTTGCCTGATAGTTATTTGGTGCACCTGAACAAAAAGGAACTTTTGTTCACTGCACATACTGAGCATCAAAATTGGGGATTTGGAGTTTAAGCACCGATTAGGCTCAATCCCTAAAGAAGGTATGGAAAGTGTGGCCAACTAATTACCAGCGAGAAATGCCTGGAGAAAGGACATCAGTGCAACACACAGATGGCCCACTACTAAAAGCAAAATAGCGTGGTAGCATCAGATTTATTTTTTTTTTTAATATGTAGTAAAAAATTATTGTGCACAGAAAGTACTTGTTATACGATTCTTATTCTCATCTGGAATATATAGAGACTGGGTTTTTATCAAGTTTAGTAATTTCTGAGACTTCAGAGTTAAAGCAGCCATCTGTGCATTGCTTTAAAACAAGAACTGACTTTTCAGCCTGCATGTTCATCCAACTCTATCAGAGGGAAAGAATACATGAAACGTAGTATGTCTTCGAACTAGACAAAATTTCAGCTGGTAAAATAATCTGTTGGGATGATATTGCTTTTGCGTATTCTGAATATTTAGAATGAACTAGTTTGTGTGTGCTTATATGTATATATAGCAGAAAAACTTGCATCAGCCTTCACGCTTTTTGGAGTGTTCCTGCTATTTGACAGTCCAAGTCCAGTTACGATAGGTATCATGGTGTGCAACTTCAGCGGAAAGCTTACTCGATCTTTCTTGCAGTGAAGAACAAAAGGAAGTGGGGTAGAACAGGACAGTCAAGTTCAGTTATTAGTTTGATGTTCTGGAGACCAGTTTCTGCACTTAATCTTCCTGTATGACTTGGTCAAGTCATTTACGTCACTGAGTGTCTGTTTCTCCCACATTAAAGGAGCTAGTAGCATTGCTTTACTTCACACATGTGGGTTTTGAAGGTAAATGAAGCTCAAAATTAAATTTTTAAAATTGTATTTTAAACTGTATGACTGGTACAATGATGAAATAAAAACAAGGTTATTGTAATTATTGAACAATTTATGTCTTTCCCCTGAGATAACTGTATTAATTTGGCTTAGCTGTGCATGTAAAATCGTGGGAATGCAAGTCCATGCCAATGCATATCACTTCTTTGGCATATTAGCCTGGCCAAGAAACCCTGTAAAAGCATGTTTGTAAAATACGTTTTCATGTCTTAAGGCCATCTTGGAGCACAAGCAGGTAACGTTCTATCTTCTCCCAAAATATTATGTAGGTCCTTAGCACAGATCTGTGATATGGGCTGTGTTTCCCCTGCATCATCCTTCAGGGGGTCTCCACCTATCAGTTTGGTAGAGGTAGTAGCTGCCAGTCTAAATGTGCCATTTTTTTTCATCCATCTACGCATCTTCCTGCTGAGATAAACACTTTTTCTTCTCCATCTTCTCTTTCTTACTGCAGAGAGAAAGGCATATTAACATCATTTTCTCTTTATGCATCCTATGCATGTTAATGAACATGTGTTCTATATTTTGTTTGTTCATTTTGTGATGCTTTCCAATGGGATAGTAATCAAAAGTATGTGTAGCAAAATGTTACTGACAGCATGTGAATTGAAAAGTCTTTGCCCATAGATGGTCAAATGATTTTGTGCATCATTTTGAAAAGAGCAAGAATAACTCCAGTGTTTTGAGGAGCTACTCTGATTTGCACAGAATAATTCATAGCAAAAGATGTGCAGATATGGAGCTCTTATCTATAGATATCTTAACATTTATTGCTTTTTAATTATTTGAAACTACATCCTTCTTCAAACAAGATTCAAGGAAAGTCACAGACTGCTCATTAGTGTATATGTATTTTATTGGAGGAGATTAATAAATAATTTCTGTTTAACTAAGGCAGATGAGACATTCAAAATAGCACTACTGTTAATAATTGAAAGTTAAAACAAGTATATGACTGTGTTGCCGGGTTTGTAGAAAACAATGAATCATGCATTTATTATTTTAACTGATATGATACAATCAGCAGGGAACTCTTATTTAGAGAGCTGGTTAGTGTCTGCTGTGCTAGTTAAAGCCAAATCCAGGGTGCTTGTTTCAATGCAGCTCGTGGAATGAGTCAAATGCCTAGAAATCAGAGGGCAGAGAGAAACAGAGCAATATGAGGTAGTTTCTTGTGTTTTGTTTGGAACAGGATACTCCTGCTTTACATATATTATTTGGCTTGGTTAACGAGCACTAGTGGAGGACAGAGGATAAATAGAAGACACTTTCCTAACAGAGCTGGGTTTTGCATTAATGCGGGGCAAGACTCATGCTATAGGGAGGTGTTTTGAAACAGGGCAACACCTAAATGTCCTTCACACAGGTGTCATTGCAGGAGGATGTATCTCTTATATGCACTTCATATAGCTGCCTGAGAGGGAGAGAGTAGCAGCAGTACCAGATAACTGTTTAAGATGGGACGTGAAATTGCAGGTGTTCATGGTCTCAATATTTATGTATTAATTACTCAGATTTGCATAAAAGTAAAACAATTTAACTAACTCATGTAAAAAACCCTATAAGCCAAAATGGCTGTTGATAGCAAAGATCCATCCGCTTATGGTCTCTCTCCGCTCCTCTCTTCCTATATAAAGCTCTACCGACTCCTCCTTGGGGAAGGAAGCTGCCATCATAAAAAGATCAGATAAAGAGAGGAGAATAATAATGGCAGCATTAGCAAGAAGCTCTGCATAATACCACTGCTTCTGCCACGGTACCTCTGTCCTCCCTAGCAGGTTCCCTGAAGCAAGATGCAATATATCTCTTAGTTTGAATATTTCATTTCCAGGGGTACATCTGCTTTTCTTTCATGTTATATTCAGCGTTACCTATTTATAACATTTTTTAAAACCGATTTTCCAGCTTCTTGGTACGGTACAAGAGAAACAGAAGCTATGTATCAGTGTAATGATAAAAGGCATGAGGAAGAGGGGAAAGTAATAATTGGTTGCAAATCAAGTTCTGAACCTCAAGCAAAAATAAAAGTGGAAGAAAGAGGGAAGAGAGTTTTATAACCTCGGTAAATAGCAGAAATTACAACGTGCTGTGTACATTTGGTTTGTACTTTTATACTGAGTTAGTGGATAAGGATATTTATCTGATGTTGTTTGCTCTACACATAAACTCTTCTGATTTAGATGATAGATAGAAAACATTTATACAGATAAACACAGTAGGGGTCTAAACACGGATCCCTGTGGAACACCAGATGTGAGTAAATGAACATTTGATTTTCCTCTTGTCTGCTTCTGACAACCTGATGGATAAGAAACCATCTCCTGAAATCCCTTAAAACCTGATAGCACTAATGCAGATAATAACATAGAGTGAGATATGGTATTTATTAAATCTGCTCTCTAAATATTAATACGACAGCAGCTGTGATCTTTCTACTTTTTAACTGTACTCTTTAAGCACTGTGTCACTTGCTAACAAAGATAAATGCACAGGACTGGTGTAGAGGGTTTAGGACCACAGGAGTATTCAAATACTTAAGATTCATGCAATTTAGAAATTAATATTCTACATCACAATTGATTAAATAAAAGGAGTGTGAGAAATTTACAAAATTGCTTTTAAAATGGAAACAGATTGTGTGAATGGAATAAAAAGCAGCTATGTTAATTCTTTTTTGTCCATTGTCCCAGGTGGATCTAATGCTAACCACTGAAGAGTGTATTAGCAGAAAGGAGCTTTAGTATTTCATAAGTTAGAAATATCTCTGAAGTGTCAGCAGTTTTATATCCATTTTTCTCTCCCTCTCCATTTCCTCCATATCTCTGAGACGAAAGTCTTACAGAGGAAGAGGCCACCAGGGGCCATGTCTTGGCCAGATGCTTTTATTCACTATTTAACAACTTTTCCAGAGTTAACTGTCAAATGCACTTGTAGCTCAAGAATTCTCGGGTGGTGGGGGGTGACTTTCAGTGCTATAACTTCTTACCTAAAGATAAACTCACCAACTCCCTCTTGGCAGAAAAGCCCATAAGCCCAGCACCTTTCCCAGGTCACGTGTGCTTCTTATTTACTAGCCCAGTTTGATTGACTTTGGCTGAACTGGGCTTCACATTTATCAGTGAAAGTGTGGCAAGGATCAGTGCCAACTTTTTCTTTTAGGTAACATAAATCCCAGTCTGAGGGAACAGGCAAAACTGAAACCAGTATCATCCAGACTCCTAGAAAAGCCTGCAATCTGTTGCCTTAAGCAGTTGGTTTCTTTATATCTCTGGGAGAGAGTTACAGTGTGCAAACACAAATTGTGGAGCTGTGTCCACATTTGTGTGGAGTTTGAAGAGCTGATCATGTGCAGCTTGTGTTGACTACAAGCAGAGCATGAGGTGGTATTTAGCATCAATGTTCAGGCAACTTTTGGAGTCCCACAATAGGTGCTTGCAGTTAGTGTGTTCCTTGTGTTCAGTTGCATACATGCATGGAAAAGGAGGCCTCATTTGTTTCATATCAACTTCTCTGGGAAAGAAACTCAGTCCACAGAAAAAAGGCCCAGTTGTTTACAGCAAGGCTAAATTGCTGAGACTACAGGTTTAAGAGGAAGAGAATTCTTGGAGACTTTCTTGCTAAATTAATTAAGGACCCTTTCAGCTCAGCTTTGTCCAGCTAACTGTCCTGATTTGAGCTGTTACAGTTCTGGGTACCTGTTAATCTCTTCAGTCTGATGTGTCTGATACTGCAGTGTTTGTGGGTATTGCAAACGGGCTATAACAACCTTCTACTCCATGGCAGCATAGCCTCGCTCTTGAGGAGATAGTGCAGCTTTATAGGCTCTTCTGCATCAAGTCTATCAGTCCCAACTTGAATATGTTGATTAGTGGTTTCATACTGGATTCAATAAACACAGTAGCGGGTACTTAGAATAATTCTACTGTTAAGAAATGAAAAGCTAATTGGTTTTGAAGAAAATAACCCACACACAATTTGTACCACTCCACTGATCACAAACTGGACCATGGATAATTGAGATGGTATGAAACACCTACTGCCTCATGCTCACAATTTTTGGATCCATTAATTCCTACAGTGTTTTGTGCCTACCTACAGGAGGATGTTACAACAGCTTAGTTCATTATAAACAATTCTGCCCCATTTACTTTAGAATTTTGTGGTTGTTAATCCACAAAATGTGTAGAATGCAAATTTGCAAACAAAGGAGCTTGGAGATAGTGACTCTTTTCTGCAATCCACTGTTTCAGTATGATGTTAAAGATTAAAATTTTATAAAAAGGAGAACCACATTTTCACTTAGATGCCTCTATTGTTATACTTCAGCCTAAATGTGAAGAAGGTTTTGGATGGTACATCGTTTGGGGGCTTGTTAGGGTTTTTTGTTTTGTATTGCTTTGGGGTTTTTTTTGAGGACATGAATCGCAAAAATTGTGTGCTCAATTCCAAAATGAAATAGCAGTTTGATGTGGATTATGGGAGCATGGAGTTTGTGGCCAGTATAATTGCGTTTGATTCTACACAAATAAAAAATTGACTGAATTCTGTTTCATGCAATAAAAATGTTATTTGACATTGTTATTGCTGCTCCTGTTCTGCTTTTTAGAAAGGGGAAGGAAGGAGTGTCATGGTGCTTGTGACAGAAAAATTCAAACTGTCATTGAGCACTGTTATTTTTGATATGATTCTAATGACAAATGAGGGGCAAATTTTTACAGATTTAGAATTTTGTCTTAATACAAATGATACATCTTGAAAATGTTTTTATTCTCTTGGCTTTTGTTAAATGATACATTTCTAAGTCTTTTCACAGCATTTCAGGATGCTGATTGATAGTTCAGATGCCTTTCTCCCAGAAGACAACAAACACTATCCCACTGTTCAGTAACCACCAGATTTAACAGCATATTTTGTACATGATGTTTTCCTAGATCAGTTTTATTCAAACATTTTTGATATATGGTTTATAAAATGTTTGTAGTCTGGAGATCCAAACTCCTGTAAGTTTAAACCTACCCATAGTAGGCTTGAGTTTCTTGATTTTCTTTTATGGATCCATTACAAATAATCCTCAGATGCCTAAGAGTAAACCACTGGAAAACCACTGTCATGGGTTAAAATAGTCTCAACAGATAAAAATATCTTGTTTAAAAGAGAAATTTGTTTCATCAGGTCTGGTAAATTTATGCTAACCTCAATTTTTCAGCCAACCTAGCAACAGAGTAATTGCTAGGGTTCTGATGTTAACATTAAAAGAAGAAACCGTCTTGGAATATTGAAGTCTTATTTTCATCTGGTATTTCATTTGATTTCACTTTTTTCACTAGCGCAAGTCTAGATAAGAAATTGCTCATTGGAAATGGTATCCTGAGTGAATAACAATTTCTGTGAATGAAGTGGAGTCGCCATATTTTTTTGTCTGGGTCTGCAAGAAGCTGATCCAGTCTAATGGATAGAGAGAGCAGCAGCATTATTCATAGCAATATGTAAAGTACCCTCTTGGGCTCACCATACATTTTATCTTTCATTATCAAATTGACACTCCTGCATGGGTAGATTCATTCTCTGGCAGGGAATACCACAGGCTATATTTCTGTACTTTTTTTTCCCTCCATCCAGGCATTCTCTCAGTGTCTTGGTAAATCACCATGTTAAATCATTAATAGTGAAGAAAGGCATGCTACGTAAGCAATTATATACTGATTAATGTCTAAGTTAAATCCCTCTCTTCAAAGATATTGCTGACCTGCTGAGTATCTCCATCATACTCATTTTCTTTGTTCCTTGGAAGAAGCTGATGGCTTAGCAGTCCAAGCACAAAGGCAGGAGTGTTCTTAGGTTCAAATCCTCATGCACAGCACTGAACATGAATAGTTGACATTCTCTCTCAAAACCAACACAGGGGGATGCAAGGGCTGAAAATTTTCAGTAAAGCTTTGTCTAGCTGGTAAAATTCTGTGCATGCCCTCAAAACTCTCATCCTTGTTAACATCATGGCAGTTGCAGTGGTACTAGCAGTGACGGGAGCTCTCACAGAGATGGGCCATTAGGGCTGGCAGTACTGCATCAATTCAGCCTGCTGTGAGTAAGCGTCGATGACATGGTGCTTAAAATGTGGGCAACTGTAAGTGCTTTTCTCCAGTGGAGCTCCTGGTGTTGCTACTAACATGAGAACCAAACAGGCATTGGCTCACGTAGGAATGGTTTGAATCACTTCATTATCCAGGTGTTAGAGCCTGTACAACACAGACAGGGAAACAATAGAATAAAATCCTGACTGGTGAAGCAGGGTGGGATTCAGGGGAAAGGGATTATATTTTGGTGTTTTCCTAGCAATAAAAAAAAGGTATAAAATACAGAACCTGTTGGAATTCCCTGAGATGTCTGTGACGCTCAGTTTGTATAAATACAATGGTAGCATCTGTAAAGTTATTTTGTAGGTGAAATTCATTCTGAAAAAGTACCATGTTAACCCTTATGTAATTTACTGTAGGGTGGCCTTCCTGCGCAGAGGAGGACACCCTTGATAGACACCCACTAAAAACATGAGCTTCTTTTGCTGCATTGAACTAAGAGTTTAAACATACTGATTTCTCCTTGCTGTATGCATAAATGTTTAACCACTTACACCCAAAACTGCGCCCACAGTGGTGACCTTATGCCACAGAAGTAGAAGTCTGTGCTATTAGCTCTTCGGGATGTAGGTGGTGCTTTCTTTTTGTGCTGAGGGGCAAATTACTGACAAACAGCATTCACATACTTAGTAGCTAAAAAGGAAAAGGAAATACCAACATTGTGTATCTGCTGAGAGAAAGAAATATTTATAGGACATTTGCATTGATAGTATTTTTAGACATTTTCTGGTTTTAAATCAGAAATAGGTACTGAAATATGACTGACAACTTCTACCTCCTCTACCCCAAAAAATAAGAATCTAAGACCAATCTCTTTTTTTTTTTTTTTTTTTTTTTCCCTTAGCTGTGCTTCCTTTTCCTTTGCATTGGGATTATGTGTTTCTTACTAGACCAAAGCCTGGATGAGAGAGCATGGTTCAGTACAGTTGTGCTGTAGTCAGGACCAAAAAGACGGTAGTGTGCTAAAGGGTATTTTCTGCAACACGAGACCCCACTTTGCCACTCTGCAGGAAAGAATAGTAACATGAGAAGGATAGCTTTGCAAACTCTCCTTATTTAAAGCTTAATCCTCTCCCACCAAGGTTCAGATCTCTCACTTTCATATGCAGGTATCAACCTTTGAATGCTGGGAAGTATCTCCAGCTTTCAACTAGGGACAGATGCCTTCCCAGTTAAGTAGCAGAAGTGAAAATATACCTTTTAGCATGACCAGGGATAAGCATTTTGTCAGACCCACCGAGGTGAGAAGCTATCACTTCAGAATTGTTACTCTAGCTGTCATTTGTGCTGTTAGTGCTAAAATATTAATTGTATATTAATTTCTGATTATACTGACGTCTTGTGCCAGGTTCTGTTATGGCCCAAGGACTTCATTGGATTGTAGGATTGAAATGGAGGTTGAGTGTATCTTCAAAGGTATTCAGCTGCTGTACTGAATGCAAGTCCAGCAGAAAAGGATCAGTTCCTTTTGCTTTGTACAATGCATTTTTATTGTTTCACGCATACAGCTCTGCACATATTTAACAATATTCACTCTGTTTCTTTAGAAGTGCCAATTGTAAAGTTATTTGTGCAACAAACATTTCTCTGGAATTTGAACTTTGTGCTACAGTATTTCAGCTGTTGTAGTCTGTAAGTTTTGGCAATGCTGATTACCTGTAAATCTTCTTACCTGTTTTTCCAATTGATGTTATTCAACACTTGATAAAATCTGGCACGGGGATTCCAGAAATGTTGTAGCTATTAGAAGTTTTTCTTTTTACATGATATTATATCTGAGTAAGAATTTTCTAGTCAGTCGTCATGAAGCACCATAGTAAATTGCACTAAGTTTGCGCTTCTTGAAAGTGCCACTACTCTAACACTTTCTCATCTCCTTCCCCCAGCACCTATTACCACTCCATCTCTGTTACCAGGCTAAGAAAATCTGTATTTTGTGCAAGCTTGACTGTACTAGTAATAAGCAATGGAGTACCACAGGCAAAATCACTCAAGTAGCTCATGGTAGGGCTCGCAGCCACACTCCTTATGCTCCTCCAGAAGAGGCTTGTATGCTGCCCTATAGCCTCCTTATAGATGCTAGCTAGCCAGCCAGCCTGATGAGAAAGGTCCTGGCCACGCTCCCTGGGGCAAAAGCTGCAGTCCCTGCCAAGGTCCACCTGATCGTTCCAGGGGGTGGAGGGAGGAAGTCTTCTGTTAGCTTTTACCGGCATGCAAGATAAAGGAGAGCATTAGCCTTCTGGATGAGCTCAATTAAAGTCAACAACGAGTAGAAAAGCAAGCGTCTAAAGTGCTACAGTAGTTTGGGACTCATGCGTCTGGAATAAATGAAAGAATAAAATATTCAGTTGCTGCAGTAAGACTTTTTGCAAAGAACATTTATTGCACACAGTGTTTCTCCCTTTCACATTCATTTTCTCCATCATCATTGTTTATTTTCATCTCATGCTCTAGGGTGAAAAGGTCCATTAAAATAATGGAGTTTAATGTTTAAATATATTTTTCATCCCTTCTGTCCCTTTCCCTCCTTCTCTCCTCCCCTCTCTCACACACACGTATTTCAAAAGCATGGACCAAAAGCACAAAACAAGATCACCCACCCGATGAGGGCTCCTGAGCGTGCCAGAGTTTGAATTACTGACTGGGTAGATGACACCACTCTTGGTGCTTTTCACAGAAGGCTGGCTGACTTACAGGAAAACTAAGCCCTTTCAGGCTTGCAATGAAAGGTGAAACTACAGGAAGTAGCAATAAACAAGTAAGATTTTAGGGGCTCCCAGTATTCTTGAGGGCAAAGCGTGGCAAGGGAATAGAAGAGGCAAGAAAAGGTAGCTCTGCTTCAAAGGAAAAGCAAACAGGCTATAATCATTCCAGAGGAGACATAAAATTAATAGCAGTTTGAGGCAAAATATTCTCTCCTAAGTGATGTTTGGAGAATATTATGCCAATAAATTCAGTGTCTTTTTAAAAGTCTATTAATTTCATCAACTTCCTCAATGATTTATGAAACAGGATGACTCATAGATACTGGTGGAGCTCAGGACACCTGTGATCCCTTGGTTTTATTGTCCTTGCCTTTGACTAGTTGTTTCAGCCCCTTGCACCTCAGTTTTCCTTCCCTCCCACCCCCAGTTTACTCTCTGTCTTTTCTACTGTAGCTTGTGCATCATTTGAGAGACAGTAGTATACCTGCAGTATACCAACCATACAGGGCTTGATTTCAGCTGGTGCTTCAAAATTTTATTGTAATTAAAAAAATCAGTTTTGTATATATTTTTATTAGGATGAGTAATAGACCTTCTAAATTTTTATTTTAGTGATGTTCCCGTTTTTTGGTCAAACTTACAAATCATACAGCCCACCACCTGAGTTGCCCCCCCCCCCCCCCCTTTAAACTGTTAATATTAAAAGGGAACTAATCACTTGTATTGCATTGAATCTGTTCCTGGAGCAGAAGTTGTATTAGTAAATTCTGAGGAAGAGAATTGAGGCTTAGGGGAACCAAAGCTTCTTAGGTTTGCCAGAAAGGAGAAAAGCATGGATGTAAGTTGTTTCCTGAAACACTCTAGAGAAGCGTGGTTTAAGCAGCCCATAATCATGCATTAACCTTTCTGATCCTGGTGGAAATACTATAGACTCTGTCTCGCAAGCTTTCTTGCTTTCATGGATGGATAGTATTTACAAGCATCTATATATTTCCCTGCTAAATCAAAACCCAAAATGTCTTCTGGGCTGAGATGTAATTTACATTATCAAAACTGCAGGACCCACTAAATCTAGAGCAAATGGAAAGCAACTCAGTTTTTATCTAGAGATGCAGCGCAGAGCAAAAATAAAATTTAGATTACCAATTGATGATAGGCATTGAAGCTAATCCTGTACAGCCAGAACCAGAACGGCATGTCACAAGGATAGAAGGAAAAAACAAAGACATGTTATTTGGTAAGAAAGTAAACGATTACAAATTCTAAAACTGAAAGTATTAAACAATGAAAATGACTGTGTGAGTGATGCAGCAGTGGAACATGGCAAAGGTTTGTGAGATGCTATCAGTTTATCTCAGTGTCCTGAAAATGTAATTTTATTATTGCCACTGTTTTATTACTTGTGCCCAATAATGTTTTTGATAGGTAGACTGTTTCCCAGATCTCTAAGGAGTGGTCCAGACTTCACAGTTTAAAATAGATGGGGAAAATATTCAGGGAACATTAACTTCAAGCGGGACTTTCTGCTCTGATTGACAGAATTCATTACAGAAGGTGTGTTAGAGTTTTCGTGCTCTTGCAACTGCTCAGCTGGACTTTAAGCCTCACTTCTCCAAGCATGATTCAGCTCAGATCCCCCTCCACCCTGTATTGATAATTTTTCTCCTGGTCTTTATGTGGTGACACAGAACACTAATTTTGGTTAGTTTCTTAAACAAAACCTAGCTAGTTCCAAATTCTCTATTAAATCCCATTCAAAATATAACCTGATCTGAGAAAGTCTTTATTTGCTCTGCTCTCGCTCTGCCTTTGCCTGTTGAGGTTGGAGTGTCCCCAGAGCCCAGTGGCGTCCCTTGTTTCTCACTGCCCCTCCTTATCACGTAAGCACCACAGGAAATTTAGCCATTTCTACTTAGGAATCACCAGGATTTTTCACATCCCCTGAGGGCTGTCCCAAGATGACACTCAAAAGCATGACAAAATCAGTAACTACAGGAGGCAACTCTCTTAGCAATGACAAAGTGCATACTGGAAGATGCTGTGTTTGGGGAGATCTCCCGAGAAAGGAATTTGCCTACTTACCTAATAAGGCACATCCTGCAGTTTTCCTGGAGGGCTGGTTAGGAATCTTAAGTTGTTCTTTATTTATTTAAAGGCTTTATTTAAAAAGGGAAGCAACAAGAAACCTCCCCAGGCATTTCCAGATGCAAAGATTCCTGAAGTTTGGGAGTATTTCAAAGATGTTTGAAGCTGATAAATCTTCTCAAATGCTTGTGACCCACTTGCAAGTCAGTCCTTCCTAAATGGGAGGTATGCTGTTAGGTATTTATCTATCAGCTGCTCATACCAGACTGTTCTAAGGTGATGCTCAGAAGAGAAAGCTCACACAAGCTAATGTTAATTTGGAGGTCAGCCTAGAAAATTCTAAAGCTCCTTATTGGCCTTAAAAATCTATGAATTGATAGCAAGTGCTGGCAAAAGGTCACTGGTCACAGATAAAAGGCTAACTATCAGACTATCTAGCAGAACTACTAACACTCTTTTGTTATAAGGAGGTTTAAGTAAATCCTAGATTTGGTTGTCAGATACTGGTTGGTCACTTTTCTTCCCCTTAAACAGTTTCACACAGATATTTTCTACCTGCAGGCTGCTCCTGAAAAATTACCAGCTACTCTAGAACACCGTATATAGCTTCCTGTGAGCCCACCCCGAACATTTCCCGAAGTATTGTGCAACAAGAAGTAGAGAAGCTCTCCAGTCTGAATGCCTTATGATTTATGAATAACTATGGTTTCCATTAAGCTGCAGAAAGGGGATAGTGTGTTTCACCCTGTGCTGAGAACCCCATTTGTTTCCGTTCCTGTCAGCAGTTTGCATAAGTGAATGATTTTATTTCATGTGAGAGAGAAGGCAAACACACAAGTTATCCCAGCAGTGGAATATTTGTCAAATAAAGCTTTTAATAATGGTGTTATTTGACAGTTTTATAGTGCTTCAACTTTCGAGCAGTTTGAAGGTGGTAGGTTTTCAATAAAAATTAAGTCCTTATCTAGAAGAAACTCAGTCCCTGTTGTTTTAAAAGAACTAGTCTTGGCTGCATTGGAGCACCTTAATCTACTATTGAAAGTAAATCTCAATCCTTTTCTGTATTAATACATCTTGCAATCCATCATCAGTAGGTGTTCTGTGTATTTTTTTTTGCCCTAGTATATCAAGGTGGCCTGATAAACCACCTTCCTAACCAAACTTGTTGGGTGATCATTATGTCTCTCACAAGAATAAATTATCCAGTGTAGTTCTCTGCGGCTTACTTAAATAGTCCAGCAGTGTTTCCAGTCACTCTTACTTATTTCTTTAATTTGTTTAAGGGATCCAGTAAGTTATTCAGGTGAGGAGAAAAGGAACAGGGAAGTTGTTGGTTCTCACAAGGTCAGAGTTAATCCTATCTGTGTTCATAAATCATTGTACATCATAGGATAACCACATAGCAACTGAGAACATGTTAATAGAAAACCACTTGTGCGTTGAAAGTTTCCTTGCTTAAAGGAGGGATTTTCAAAAGAATCTCAAGCTGCCTGGAATTCCCTGCCAGTTAAATAAATGTGAGTTTAAAGGGTTATGTTATTTACAGATCTACGTTTGTTACAAAAGTTGGTTGATCTTCACCATCCTGCGGAGAAATTAGATTTTAGTACAAGCCTTTTACCAAAACAATTTCTGAGAAAGAGAGGGCTCTATAACCTTGATAAGTGTTTGATCTGGACAATCGGAATAATAAACAATGGTATGAGTGGAAGTGGCATATCTTAGATTTAAATTAATCTGCCCAAGTTCACATATAAAGATGTTGTGAGAGCTAAGATTTGATGCGAACAGATCCTGCTTCCAAATTGTCTTACAAACTAGCTCCATTAAGCACAGAGCCCTTTCTCATGCTTAGGAATTCAATTTCTATATTGCTATACCAACTGATATTTACAGGAAGAGTGCTCAGCTGGTATATACCTGGCAAAATTCATTCCCATCCTTTGTCTGCATGTCAGACAGAACATCCTACACCCCAGCGATTTCAGCTAAGTTTCAGGAATCGTTAGAGTGAAGCCTTTCTACTCGATATTCTCATTAGCAGTGTTATTAAAACCAAACATGCATATGGCGTATTTTCAAATGCAGTGCCACAGTTTTTGTTCCAGAGATCTTACAATCTGGTCCAGTAAACAAAATGAGCAGAAGACAGGAACTGGAGGCAGGAAGGACAAAAAAACAGCAACAAGATTGTTAGCTGATGTGCTGAAGCTCTTTTTACAAGCTGGTGTCTCCTCTAAGAGGGCTTAGGGGAATTTTTATTTTCTCCTTTCACTAGAACTTGCTGAAAAGCTCTTGAAAGAGTTCGTTCTGTTTGAAGGCCTTGAAATCTTACAACCTGCTCTAGAAAGAGTTGGTTAGGTATGCTCAGTCCTATCCTGCTGCCTCCCCTTCCACTACTCAATTGGGGTCTGCCAGCATGGCATGGGGAGCACCCATGTGGTTAAAGGCAATCTCTGTTTAATTCCAGGGGAACCCCTTTCACTGTTATCTGATGACTTTGCTTAGCAAGGAACAGACTGAGTCATTCTGTGTTTGACAGCCCCTTCCTATTGTCAAGCCCAGGAGAAGAGAGGGACAGAGACTGGTTTTTATTTACGGATGGCTTGAGGCAATGCCACCAGAGAAATTAGAGGAGTCTTTCCGTTGACTTTGTGGAAGTTGGATAGCGTCTTGGACTTGTGCTGCATGTATTGGTTTTTTTTTATTTTATACACAGTCAGCTCAGAGTCTCCCTCATATCTCTTTCTCCCACAGTGCTCAACTCCTCTCTCTCATCACAAAAAAGTCTGACAGGAACTTTCCTTTCTTATCTGTCTCTTTCTCTGTGCTCTCCTCCCCCTGCTTCTCATTCTTTACCTCCCTCTGTCTCTCTCATTCTCTCCCCTGCTGCTCTCAGATGGCTGGCTTTGCTCAAGGTCTGCAGGCTGGCATAGAGCATGCCTAGAACAATATGTTCCTATTAAATTTACCCTCTCTCATTGCTTCCTGAAATTAAACTAAATTTTACTCTCAAGTTTGTTGAAATCGCATAAGAAAAACATCCCTGAATGCAATCACATTTAATCAGAAAGGCTTCCAGGATTTATAATGATAAAACACTATTTTTAATAGGCTTGTTCTAGTGTTTTACAGAAAAGAATAAGCATGTTTCTTACTTACAACTGAAATTAATCTCTGAAAGTCCCTCTGAAGTCTGAGTTCCCTCCATGGTTTTACTTCCATTGCTTTCACACCACTTTGGCCACTTCAAGATCACCAAGACAGATAGAAACAAAACTCAGGTATTTTCAGTCTTAGTCCTGAGCTCTATTTTGTAGCTCATTAAAATTCAGACTGATATTAATTCCATGTATATATTTGATCAGTATTAGTATGTTCTGCATTTATGCCAATGGCTGCATTATAATTATTGTAAGACTGTTAGGTTTGGAACTAGTCAAAGGCCTCACAAAGAGCACAGTAATGCTGTTCAGGGTTGGACCTTTAAATCAGATAGGTACAGATCACAGATTTCGGGGTGCTGAGCCACTATAGTTGTGTCAAAGGAAGTAAGGAATTTTCAGCACTCCTGAAATGCTAGTAGTTTCCACATTTCAGGATCAAATTTGTGACAGCTGGACAAGAAGGTGTGCACGGTTTGGGGAGATAAGAATAGTATGCATTGCACAGCTTAAAACTGCTGTGGTGTTAAAAAGCCACAGGAATATTTTATTGTTTCAGAAACATTTTTCTTTGATTTGACTACAATTTGAAATAAAACCACAGCAGTATCACCATGATAATATATAATGGGATCTACTTCAGAGAGAAAATAAGACATGTAAAAATTGCAGATTGATAACCCTGTAAGGTCCTGCAGGTTTGGACCGCTCGTTGGCAATTCCAACACCTCAAAAAGTAGAACACTGCCACAAGAATATGCAAAACTCCAGAGGCATGCTGTGCCTCTCTCTTATATAGCTTGCACTTGTTTTATATGCTGAAGACATCTTGACATCAATGGGGTGTTTTCAGAGCAGAATGTTTGAAGTCTGTAATAGAAATCCATTGTAGAGAGAAGAGGAAGATGTGAATGTTGGCAACAGTTTGACAGATCTTTTTCCAGTAGTGCTTCGGAAGATCCAGTGCTCATCTTTTTTATTACAAATGGTGGTGTTCATCAAAGCAGACTGATGAGTCTGCAGCCAGTTATGATTTTTCAGTAGTTTGCCTGGAATGTGTAGTCGTTCCCTTATTAGACAGTGGGCACCGCAATACATAAGTATCTTGCACCAGGAATGCAGTGTACTGTACAGACACACACACACAAAAAGAGACATCTGGCAAGCTTACAGTGTAAAGACCATAGCAGACAAAGGGTTAAGGATCAGTATGTACCCAACAATCCTGAACTTATTGGTACAGCTTTGTTAGTTACATACAAGGTATTTTACTTACAAGCAGTCTAGAAGGAGAAAGAAAAATGAGACTGGCTGCTATTTGCAGGCTACCTTATTAAGCTGACAAAGCTACTCTAGTGGGTTACCCTGACAAAGTGTTGAGGGAATGATCTGAAGGAGCATGAAACTATAGTAGCTGTTGACATTTTGTCTGAGAAGCAAAGCGAGAGATCATGGAGGAGCAGAGAAAGCAGGAAACAGCAGTAGAGGAAAGGCAAGCATCGACATCTAGAAACATTCAGCAAGTACCTACTGTCCATTTCTGCTGCTAACTTTTCCCCATTAAGATGGAAAGGCTTGGAAGCAACTAGTTACTGCTCCAGAAGTATCTGGATAGCTTCTTTTCTCAGCTACTAGAACAAATTTCCTTACTAAAAGTCCCAAAGTAACTCGTAGTGGCTAGGCAGCTGATTTCCATTTGAGAGTTTTTATAGTTTGTCCCTATTTTAAGGGGAGATGATAGCTAACCTAGGGTTATCTACTTGCACAAAGCTCAGCTATAAATAGCAATAAAGGCAGCAGTGTAGGCCCAATCGCTGCTAGATAGTTTGAGAATAAGCTGAACAAACCTTTGCTTGGAGAAATCAAAGGATATAATCATAAGCTGTTGTTGCAGGGAACAGGCTAATGATGTGCCAGTGATTTTTATTGCCTTGGGTTATAAGACATTGAGGGACCTTATGGTCTTCCCTTGGACCTGAAATATTTCCACAGTTCAGTGCTACCCAGTAGATATAGAATGACAAAAGATTGCTTCTCCATCACCTTAAAGATAAATCTTGAGACCTTGGCAACCTTTGGGAGAAAATATAATTGTCTTCCTAATTAAAATTGATTTTTTTCAGTGAATGTGCCCTTCTATTGCTATCCCAGCTGTATAACTGACTGTATCTCCCTTATTACAACAGATATTTATGGTCACCAATTGACAGCATGCTCAGCACAGTATGCAGCGCGTATGATACCAGCTTTGGCAACAGATCACAGACCAGTTAATCCCTTTGGAATATACATATCTCCCTAACTAGTGCCAAGAATGGCTGTGTGATGTGATTTTCCTTGTTTATTGGACTGTACCTGTGGGTGTTTCAGGTGACATGTTAAGTAAAACTATCAACCAAGGGACTAGGCTCCTCAATCCTATTGTCAAAAGGAATTAGGTACCTCCCTCCTTTGAATGTCTTTGAAAGTCCTGGGATTAGTAGTTTGAGTATGAATACCAGTCTTGAATATAAACATTTGCAGAACTATGATGTTAGTATTCTTCATGGGTTTTGTTGCTTTATTAGCTCTCTCAGGGTATAACTTTACCCTCACAACAGTCTGCCTCATGCTAATGGTTCTGAAGATGGTTGTAGAGGTACAAGTGATGTTGTGGTTTGGCCTTCAGCCACCTTCTATACTGTAGCAGAGGTAGTAGATGTATCTATATTGTACATCTTGCTGTACTTTAAAGGATAGTAAGAGAAGCTCTTGCGTATGTTTTTGGGGCTGACACTTTTTTAGGAGGAAACTGGGAAAAGAAAAAGGGAAATGTTTCCACCTGGGAACTAAAGAGAAGTCCTTCGGATACACTGAAGTATAATAAACATGATAGTTCAAAAGGCATTTAAGAGTGATACCTCAAAATACGCTGCAAGTTTAAAGGTAATGGGAAATGCAGCATGAGAGGAAAAAAAACTGGAAGGAAATGCTTGCAAAAGTTTCACTGAGTAGAACTAAAAAAGTCGAGGGACCTAAAGAGGAATTTGCTGTCACTGGACTTTTTTCCCTACTCATCATGTGTAGTACATCCTCTGACAGGTTGCAAATGTAACAACCTCCAGACATGAGTCATCAGCAAGGACAGACCCTCTCGCTCTCAACACTAAGAATAAAGATCTCGCTCACTGAGCCTAAGGAGCAATTCTCTATCTAGTAACTTCGTATCAGCCAGCAGAGCAATACAGAGGGAACGCTCTGAACTACTGATTTATTCAACCTGGAGGCCTTGAACTTGACATGACTAACCCAAGTGCAGTAAATGGGTTCAAATAAATGCTGGCATTACAGAAGGCACCATGTTTTATGACAGATGGGATATGGGTCCAGGGGCTCTGGGAGCTGGTACCTTGGGCTACTAGTCTTAAAAATTAAGAGCTCCATCACCAGCATTCATATTGTTGAAAACTGAGCGCAAGAGAGGATGCCATGGATTACATGCTAGTAGAAAGAGACACCTTTTCCTTTTCCTTTATTGTCTGAATGTTCCTTTTTTTAGCATGACAGTAATTATTTAACTACCCTTCCAGGAAGTAGATTTGAAATCTTTTTTTCAACTTGTGGTGAAAGCTATATCAATACTCTCAGATGTAGGGCAGTGGAGGTGAGGGAGAAATAACTCAGTAGCTTGGCTTAAACCTAACTGAACATATTAGTCATGAAATATTTAAACCATCAATATCACACATTGATGTGCAAAATGTTTAATTATGTATCATTTCAGTTATTATTCATGTTAGATCTTAGACCTTAAGATGTACATACATTTAAAAAATAGCTCAGGAGATGTATCAGGAGTGTAGAGCAGCATGAAAAATCTAAAAGCTGGCTGTACACTTTCGTCTTGAAAGTATGTGTCGGAGTTCCTTTTTTTTTTTTTTTTTCCCTAAATTACCAAATCCTTTTCTAGGGCTCAGTGCAAAGTGTTTCTGCCTTTAGTAAATGTCTCTGGTAAAACAAGACCATTTCAAAGGAAAAGCTTCAAAGTTTTAAGCTTAATGCGTCTTCTATTCTATTTAGGTCCATATGCTGTTTCCGTCACTGTATCTTAAGTGTGTGTAACTAAGTGTCTTCCAGTATTGCATTAAGCAGCATGACTACCATCTGTCACAAATGGTTTGTTCTCTCTTCCCAACAGCAAAATTGTATGTACAGTGTCATGCTTCACATGTACATATCTGCTAAGTATTTGCTAGAGAAGGCAGAAGTGAAGTGGATTGTTTAGCACTTGTACTAGAAAATGGCGAAGGCTGTGTTTGGTGGCCCTTTGCTCAATGCCCACTAATTCCACGTAGGGCGGTGGGATCTTTGTCTTCCAAGGGCACCTGATCACACCCACGGTGCTGACTCCTGGGAAATTTCCTCACTGTCTGTAGACTGCTCATGTGAATAATAATCGTAATGAGGGAACAGGCTATTTGGGTTCTGGGCCTGAATTCTTCTGTTGCTATATTTTTATCACAGTAATTTCAGAAATGCTGCTGTGAAAAGCACTCTACCTGTTTGTTTCTGTAGCTACCTGTGGTGCAGCTGCATGCCACTAAAAATTTGCATTGCCAAGCCTTATGCTGGCAGTTCGTAAGCCAAATGAAGGGGACAGATAAGCAGCAATGGTGAGGAGAGTAGAGTTTTGAAATTTTTCTTTAGTAGTTTTTAAAATATTGGAATAAAAAAGTGTCAGACGTGTTTACTCTTTATCACCTGTACATTAATAAACAGTGAAAGGTGTAAAATAGCCAACTTCCAGACTGTTGGGTTTGAGATTAGAATTTGTTTACAGGGACAGAATCTAGTCCTGCTGTATTAGCAGCTTTGTTCAGTCATTCATATGCAACAGTAGTGTCATACAGTGACTACTGAAATGAACACTAATGAAGGTATCTTTTGTTTTTGTAGAGATTAACACATTACTTTCTTCTCATCTTTAGAAGGCATTCAGAAAGACTGGATTGCTGATGCCTATATCCAGTTTCATCTTTCAATTAGTGATTTGCTTTTTCTTACAGTCCAAGTGCTAGTGGAATTAACCTAAGCTAATTATCACTGAGGGACTGATCTTTCTGTGAAGCCTAGAAAGCAAGGCTGTCGTATTTCATCTGCAATTTGCATACACATTTGCTTTGTGATTGGATTGCTCAGTTTTGGAAGTCTATTTTAAGGCTTAAACAGGCTCAACTTCTCAGATGTTTCATAGATTTCAGCTGCAGCAACAGCATCTGTGTAAAAGAAGCTTTAGGTGTGTTTAGTTGGAGACCTAAACTGTGAGTTATAGGTGCTTGTTGGACATGGTTTGAAACTTTGAGTCTGGGTTGATGATTATTAGCCTGGTATGGGTTTTTTTTTCTTTGAGATCTTTTTTTCACTGAGATTGGCTCTCAGTGGCTGTCCAATGCAATCACTGCTAGCACAGGGTGTATACCTCGAGCAGTGTAACGAAGTGCAGGGCCTGTATGTCTTACTTGCCCCCATGTAGGTGCATTATCTGCCATAGGAGTAAAACTGCGTTATTATGGACTGTTCATGTCACAACAGAAGCCTGACTCCTCCTGCCTCTGTGCTGTCTCTCGAGCTGTCTCCAGAATCCCTTCAGCTTCTGCAGAGACTTCAGGTGAAAATACAGACTATTAGTGGGACAAATTAGCCTAACTTCAGCTTTTGATTTTCTTCTCTGTGAGGGTAGTGAGATCTCCTTGTTTATGTACCTCATTGGAGCAAAGTGAACGCTGCCTTCCTGGTGATATGGTGTTCAGGTAACAACAGAAGTGAAACAATCCGTGTAAACGGTGTGCCCATAGACTGCCTGCAATGCAGTTCTGCAAAATATTATTTGTAGATTGCATTTGTAAATACAATCTGTGTTCTCTTGCACAGAAGGCCTTACTTGCACATCCCACCACTTTGAAGTATTTTATAGATTTAACCACATTAAAACATAGTGGTTTAGGGAAATTTACATCTTTCTTCTGTAATTTACTCTGTTGCCCAGTAAAATGACACTTTCTTATCTGCTCAGGCAAGATCTGCAGCTTCTAAAATCTATTCAGAATGGCTGCGCTGCATACCAGTTGCCAACTTGCAAAGCTTTTTTGAATGCTGTTGTGGCTCCAAAGGATTATTTATTGAACAGCCGAGCTTGTGAAACTTTCCTGAAAGCCACAATGCAAAGCTGTCACAAGCATGATTCTATTGAAAATTCTTTACAGAAATGTGATCCTCCAGGAACAAACAGGGCTTCGGGTCCCACCAGTCTTGGAAGAGCACTTTTCTTCCCCTTGAGTAAGATGACTAACAGAAATGTGCTATGTCAAAACAACACGATTTTCCATTGCCTTACAGAAAGTTTTCTTATCTACTGCGGTGAAGTGCCAGTATAAAACATTTTTGTGATGGGGGGAGTTATGTCTATTTATGCTCTGCCTACTCGAAGGTCTATAGTGCACCAAGGAGAAGGCACTGGAGAAAATGGCCTAAAAGCTTGACTTGTGAATTCATGTGGGGGGCATACATGATGTGTATGCTCAACAAGCAGTGAAAGCAGCACATGTTGGTAATAGCTATATAGGTGTTTTAATGCTTTTCTGTTTGATTTCAGACGTGTTAGTGACAGATGGAGATTCCTTATTTTCAAGTATTAACTGCTTAGGCCTATTCCTTCCTTTAAGGAGATACTGTTGACTGTAGTAGACAACTACAGGTCATTTTAAACTGAAGCCATTTTTGTATTTAATTTTGTCCTTTCTTTGCCTCGGCAGTGATATTTTAAGAACAAGTAATACTCCATCCCAAAGACAGGTGAAATAACACCATGCTAAGCATGGGGTCCACAAGTATTTTTTAACACTCTTAATTGCAACTGTTCTGGTTTACTTCACTTGGACCAAGATTTCACCTAATAAAAGAGCTCTGAGACAATCTAGGCAATTGTAGACTTTGACTAATCCTGAGATCAGATTAGTTTACACACACAGCTCCAGTTGGAATGCAGGGGGACAGAAAGTAGTATAAACTGTGCCAGCCAGTGGCATTTGGTGTATCTTGTTTGATCCACCAGTGAATGATGTGTTAGAGATCTGAAAAATATAAGATGCTGATGTACAAAACAAGAACATGGAAGGTGGAGCAGAGCAGGTGACTGCCTGTTGCAATTTTTACACCGGAAGGGCGGAAGGACCCATATTGACACAACTGTGGGTTTATCCGATGTATGCCACTGTAAAACCCCAACAGTACACAGACCTGTAAAGCTCTATATAGCAAGTTGTTCTCTTGACGACAACTCGGTTGCATGCCCCACTCAGTGGTGCTAACTGTAACACGTATGGCAGTAAGTCTATGCAGCAGCACCCCACAGTCAGTCAAATTGGAGCACGAGATGTCCCTAGGTCTGTCAGTTTGGCCATAGATACAGGGAGGAGGACCTTTTCACCCATAATACAAAGTCTCAGTTGTACTCAATGGGATTCCACCCATGGGCATGGCGGGGGAAAAAAAGAGGAAGCCTGCCAGTATTCTTAAGCTTGCTAGGCAAGGAAAAAAAAAATGTATTCTTAGCCATAATCTTCCTTTTGCAATTGTAAAACAGGTTCCTTTAGCAGGAAAAGTCTAGAACTTAATATGCAATTCTTAAGGGGAAAAAAATAAAAAGAATGTTTATTCCCAGCCCCCCGCAACAATCAAACTGACTTCTGTACCTATGCATGCATTTTAAGTGGGCAGTCTCAGCGCTAGTATGGTGTAGTCGGGGCACAAAATTCAGCTGAGATGCAGCAGACCATCTGCCAGAAGGAAAACTAGGGGGGTGAGTGGCAAAAAGCCTCTAAACTCGTGGGAGGGGTGGGAGCGTTGCTGGTTTGCTGGAGTTCAGAGCTCTGGCAAACAGCATACGCTAAGGTAGCTCTTGCCAAAAGGAGGAAAGGAGGTAACAGAAGGGCAGTAAGTTGGATAGCTTGGAGAGTGACATTCTTTTGTGTCAGAAGTGGTCAGTATTTTACCAGCTGAGTTCCATAAATTGGCCCTGGGCTGTCAACGCTAGTGCCAGCTGTTAACTTTGTAGCAGCCATAATCTCAGCAGGGACAAATAGGGAAAGATGTATTGACAAATGGCACTGAGCATAATAAACTGCTCATCTTTATGAATGCTGGGATCCAAATGATCAAAACAGATGTACAGTTTCCAGATCTTAGCTGCACTGTCAGAATATTCCTGGTTTCCTCTTGCATAGTCATCCATAATGAAAAGAAAACAAGCAGATTTGCCTTTCTCTTGGGTCTTTCTTTATTGCTCGCTCAACATTAATTACAGAATATTGTTGGAATGGCAGACTGGCAGGCACCAGCACCCTGAACAGAGTACGTTGCTTACTCCTGTCACTTCTGCATGTAACTTATAGCTAAAATTGTCCTCAGTACAAGCATAGCATTGACATGGTCATGTGGGAAAGAATTGGGTTTTTTCTACCCCTTTGTAAATTTAAGTTATCCCACAAAAACATGTCAAGTTGTAAGGCATGGGAAAGGAAAATGAGTGAAGGCTGCCATTTTCCCATTGAAGCTGTAAAAGGGGAGGTAGGGAGCCAAAGTGAAAAAATGTTTAATTCAGATCAGTTAAAAGAATGATTTCTTATATTTTCATGTCAAGGGAATTGTAGAGGGCAAAAAAGAAGACACAATGGAAATACATGCCTTTAAAAATATTTGGACACAAAAATTCTCTCCTGATTTATATGTGATTTGCAGGTTCATCAAAATGACTTTTATACTTAGTGTTGCCTGAAGTGTTTGGGGTCATTAGGGACTTTTTCAGCTTATCAGATAAATCCTATGTATCCTGCCTTGCTGTTTGACTATAGCATTTTTTAAAAGACTTGTCAAGTCAATGGGTTACCACATCCCTAAGGCAGTGCATTTAATAGTTATAAAGTGCTGTCCTTTGCTAAGTGAAATACCGAGTGCTGAGAAGAGTATACAATTCGCAAGCCATAAGCGAAAAGATGAGTTCTAATATATTTCCCATGTACAATAGGCATAAGAAATTCAGAATACTGCCCGTTTTCACTCTGCTCAGGATGATAAGCATATTGCTTATTAAATATTAATATTATCAAGCTGATACATTAAGTTACAAGAAGAAGTGACTCAAAAATCAGAACATCTTGAATCTTAGACTTCCCAGTTAATTGAAACCTACTCTCATACAAATGGTATGACTAGCACAATTTCCTGGTGGACTTCAAGTCGTGTTGCAAGGGAATTCAGCATCTCTGTTTGCCTCTAGGCTCCCAGAAAAGACTCAGATTATTGACAAGGACTTAGTGCATCCTGTGCTGCCTAGAGCCATCCTCAGCAAGCGACAAAGCTGGCTGCCATG
The DNA here is from genome assembly GCF_000737465.1 of Haliaeetus leucocephalus. Lineage (NCBI taxonomy): Eukaryota > Metazoa > Chordata > Aves > Accipitriformes > Accipitridae > Haliaeetus > Haliaeetus leucocephalus. The sequence goes on from NW_010973072.1 coordinate 3,047,461, forward strand.
GAACTAGGCATTTTTAAAGCCTTAATACCTGTGGACAGAAACTTACACGATTCTTACCAACTTCCCTTCTGCCAACCATTAGATAGCAGTGATGAATCTGAAAATCTCCAGATTCTTGTCTTTAGGTGTCTAATATTTTGTAACTGGCCCGCACAAATATTTCCTTTTCTCCACTTTGTTTTGCTTTCCATATAAAAGCCTGACACACTGGGAAAATGATTTTAAAGCAGTCTTCTCCCCCTCCAATGTCCCAGAATGAGGAGCAAAGTAGCAGAGAATCAGGACTCATGTTCACAAAGGGGATCTTGTTTTTTAACTTCCCTGTGCCTTGTATCCTCTGGTTGGCAACGTGAAAGACACTTTAATACTTGAAATAATTTAAAATATGTTAAATTAGAAATAGCAATTATACCGATCTTTTCTGGGTATCTGCTGGCTCAGTCTAAGAAGTAAAATCATTAAAACTCTCTCCTGCAGCCTGTCGAGAGAAATAATATTTAGTGGGTGTTGAATTTCATATGATTCAGCTCAGTCTTGAAAATTGGCAAACCTTTTATGCTCAATTAGATTTAAAATCTGCTTTCAATACTTCATTCTTCATAGACCTGACTTTTAATGGAACTAGGAAACAAAGCAAGTACTGACCTCCTCAAGTAGGGATATCTGCTGTCCTTCTTAATGTGGCAAAAGTCTCCGACAGAACCACTGTCTGTGTGGGTTCAGCTGAGCAGTTCAGAAGAATGATATTTTGGCCCAAAATACCACAAATAGCATTACAGAAGAGTAATTTAACTACCATATTGTTCAAGTCAGGCATGCATGAAGTTACATGGAAATGCCATCAGACTTTAATGCATTCTTTTAGTAGCTATCTAAGTAAGATAAAGTTAACCATAGCACGGGTTGTGTTAAGGCAGTGCAAAGAATGAATATTCCTTGTATTTTGGATATCCTGCCAAGTCAGGACATCCTGCTGTGAGTTACAGTGAGGTTTTAGTTGTAGATGGCTTATTTTTCTCTGCTTTCCTTTACATTTATACTAAAAATAAATTTCTGATCTGTGACTTCCTCTGCTGCATTATACTCAGTCTTAACATTTCACTTTTTGTCCATTTGGCATTAGTGTCTGGCACCAAGTCAACTGGAGCCCCTGTTTTACCTTTTAAGGCTGCGTAATTAAAACTTCGGTTAGTGTCTCTTTTTTTTTTTGTTTTTGTTTTGGGACATGATACTCCCTTTTAACCTCCTACTGCCTTTATTTAAGTTGCCCAAATCAAAGTCATTAGACTGTCAATAAATTTTAGCTCTTCTAGCAAGAAAAATGTAGACAGAAAGGATTTGAAGAGGGTTTGGGTAGGTTATGAGTTTTGACAGTGTGGAAACTGAGTTTGTGAAAATTGTTCTAACTTTTTAATGCTACTTGGTCTTCTCCAGAGGTTATACATAACACATGGGATCCTGTAGCGCTTATAAACCTGGCACACCTAGATTTTACTCAAGACCAAAAGTAGAAATGACTTATCTCCTAGATAAAGCTGTTCTCACAAGGTGTCCAGCACAACTTTAGAAACCTAAGAAATTCTATTTAGTACAGCTACGCTTTTTAAATGCAGCTTCAACTTAAAGCATTTAAAGGATATTTATTCTAACAGTATAATCTTTATCTGGTTCATTCTACCATCAAAAAGAAACAAGTCTTATCTTGGAAGTTTACAGTCTAAATAGACAAGAGAGACAGAAAACAGGAGAATACGAACATTATTATCCTTGTCTTGCAGGTAGGGATGTAACACACTGCTTTCTCTGCCCCTTCACATGAACTGCAGGACTGAACCCTTATTTTTCAAGACTAAGTCAACTGTCTTGACAACAAACCTACTTTGTTTTGTTTATACTGCCACTAAAATTCTCAGTATTTTTCTAGAACAAATGATGATACAGTAGCATTTTTATTTTTAATCAGCCAAGTAATAACCCACATACAAAGAAACCCAGAAATAGTCAGGCCTAATCCCAGTCTGTTTTCATTGACTGTAATGAGTGTCCACTATTTATTTTACAGAAGCAGAGTTTGGTCAATTAGTGATCTCTTGCAAGTTACCACTCCTAAAACCCAGTAAACTTTAATTCATGGACAAATTTACTCACATGGTTTTTAGGATATTTAGATGTCTTCTAAGCACCTGGCTTTCTCCTTAACATTTCATTCTTGTGTAATGAAGCCTGTTCACAAGCATTCACTTGACTGTTTCAGAATTCTGCTTGCCTGAATTTAATATCTGAAATTACACAGGAGTGTGAATCGTTACATACTAATTGCAGTGGCTTTCTGCATGTACAGAATAGCCTTCATCCATTTCAGTATTTTGTTTAGCCTTATTGAGAAGTCTGCATTTCCTCAGTGTACATTCTATATAATTATAAAGTTTCTGCTGCTGTTGAGTTATGAGTTATTATATGGCGTTTAGTTATTAAGGTAACATTGTTGCTGCTGGAAAAGTGAGAAAATATAAGGGAGAGAAGAATCCAAGATTAATTTGGAGGTGCTATTTTCTTTCTGTCAATGGTCAACCAAAACCTTTCTTCAAGAGGGCACACAGTCATTTCATACAAAGAAAAATTACACTGGAAAAAAATGATTGATTTTGAACTTCCATCCTTTTGGATCCTATGGATCTATCCTTTTTTCCTAAATCAGATACTATGGGAAATTCAGAGGCCAGACTTGAGCTTTGGAGCCCCTTCTCTTCCAGCGGTCCACAACCTCTAGACGCACTGTGCACTGAAACCTGTTTTCTGTGGAATTCTGCTTTGGGGCTGAATTATGGTTTGGGGTGAGCTCTGCCTGGAGCTGGATATGCAGATTTTTCTGGAGTCTAATGAAGTGTGGACATACTCTGCAGCTGTTCTCCCTGCTGGGCCTCCATTCTCGACTCAGATTTCTGTGTCCATGAAACATTAAGTTCTCTATCAAATTTGGTTGAAGTCAGGTGTTGTGTCCAAAATTCTTAAAGACAGAGGCATAAAGGCTGTACAAATGTATGTGTCTCTCCTTTGGGAAACAAAGCAATAACATTCTTCATGACATGTCAGGTAGTGAGAAGTTGAGTCTATGTTGCTGGGGTGATAAAAACTCCATAGTCAACACTCACAGTAGCTTATGGTAGAGACTGAGTAAAGCAGATGAAATCCTTGCCTCTTCAGCTCCTTTAATTCAAGACCTGATCATAACCTGGGAGTCCTTTCCCCTCATCTATGGCACTGGGAACTGAGCATGCAAAATTGTGAGGGTGTACTCCGTACATCCCAGCATTACCACTGACTTTTTTTAATCTTCATAGTGATCAGCTCTATTATTACTGCTCATCAATTTCAGCTGTTTCAGGGTTTTTTAGGTTTTCTTTTTAAGCGACAGTTTAATATACTTCAACTTAAAACAGTAAATCCGAAAAGTCTAGCAGAGCAGCTAAGAGTGGGGATTTGCCTCAAGAAATGCATTCATTACAGAAATCGTACTTTGAGTACGAGGGTGACATGCCTTTACCCTGTCCTTGCATGCTGCCACAGTAATAAGACGCTACCCTGGGAGGAGGGCCAGGAAATATAGGCTTTGGGGTACAAACTGAACATGTGAAAGAGGAGGAGGAAAAGCTGCACACTAAGCAAGCACAGATGGCATGGCACTGTGGGAAAGCAGGGCTTGTTGGAGGCAGTGTTAAGTAGACAGTTTGGGAACTGGCTGTGAGTTTTAGCAGCTGATTCAATCAAACCACCTGCGCATAGCCTGGTTCCACCTTACTTTGCCTACTGCAAATTAAGAAGTAGAGTGGTTACTCTGGAAGCTTGTATCCAAAGTATCTGTGCATAGCTACTAATACTGTGTAAGTGCACGTGCAAGCACGGATATGTGCATACATGTATGTAAAATGCATGATTAAGGGTATGTTTTAGCAACATAAATAAGGAACTGAATTTGTCTCCTTTCTCACTCCACCTTCTGATCTGATCCCAAGATTCTATTTTTAATATAACAATGTAAAAACACTCAAGATGAAGAGATGAAAAAACTTTTAGGTCATTATTATATTGATTTTGGTTTTGGAGCATTAATTAGAGACTAGTAATCTAGGTTTGTGAGTGGCATGATCATAAAACTGTAAAACTTCATAGAAAAGATCAATGCATTTTGTTACCTCTGAATGCATTGCTGAGTTTCAGAAACAAGGAGAAAATGGTCTGTATAAACTGAGCTTTTCTAGTAATTTGGATAAAAATTTCACTTCTTCCCTCTTCGTAAGCTCCCATGTGGATTTTCTTTCTTATACAGGGGTGCAGGGGATTAAAGGTTTATTTCTAAGAAGCTACAATTGGCTTTTTGGGTAGTGGGTATGCTCTAGAGACATTAATATCTAAACCATTCAGGGATAATTGCATTAATTGTCTTTTCTCCCAACTAAATTATTTGAGTACATTAACAGTCAATTTTGTGTTGACAGGGCATGAATTTCTACTGATGGGAATAGAAAGCCTTGTATTATCTCAAGGAAAACATCAGTCTAAACTTTCAATTCTAAGAGTATACCATTGGATCAGGGACTTTGTAGATGATATATTGCAGATGGGAGAGAGAGATCTCATTTTAGCAGTAAGGGGAAGCAGTGGATTTAGCAACAGATAAACCATGTTTCTAGTTGGAAGTGTTGCTTTTAACACAATAAAGCTTCAGATCACAAGCCACTCCTTCAAATTAGATTGTTAATTTTTAATGCATGTAGCAATTACTGATGTGACAGGTAGCAGACCTGATCTTGCTCCCATCAAACTCTGTGGGAGTTCAGGCATTGATATCACGTGGGGAGACAGCAGATACAAATGCAGTTAACGAGGCAATGATGTAAGTCCTCTACATATGTTTTCATCTATATATGTGAATGCCAGTAATATGTACCTTGTGGCTTTTGACATTAGAAGGTCATTTTGAAGCAGTCTAAAAAGCAGTTTAAGAATGGGTGAATAAGTTTTACATAGTAATTCCTTATTTCTGATCCAACTGCATGTGAAAATTTCAGTAAATTCACTTTTTGTCGAATACAAGCAGCAGACAGGGAACAGCCCAAATTAGAAGTGGATCCCATCTTCATGCTGCCTACATTCTTGTTCAGTTCTGTGTTTTTCAATCTTCCATCTCTTTGACAAGATTATTTCTCCTTCCTAGAATAATACCGCAACTCATTCTTTCACAATTGCCCTTTCTTGATATCTTCCTTTTGCTGCATCTTCAGATACCAGTGGCAGCTCTCTACCCTGTAATCTATGTCCACTTTTTTGCAATATAGACAGTGCCTCCTTTCTTTTTTACTACAGTTACTCATAATGGTCGCCACTTTCCCTCTCTGATGTCCAGAAGACCAGCCCTTTCCTGACCTTACAGGTTCATCAACCAAAGATGTCATTCAAATAACGCAATTTACCTGCCAACAGTGAACTATTTTGAGAGCTGTTATTTAGTATGCAGAGCAGCTGCTTCCCAAATCTGAAAGTGATAAAAGTGTATGAGTACCCCATAAGTTTTGCTCTTCCCTCCCCCCACACATCCAAAACAGAAATGGAGAAAATAATGTAGTATTAACTTTGTTTCTGTTTTGTCAAAGCAAAGGGAGAGGGAAAAGATGACAAGACAGAAACCACACCTGACCCTTAGACTAGAATTCAATATAGAAAGGTATATACTCAGTGTTCATATAACTCTGAGGATGGATTGACTGCTATGAACCTGTTGAGACTGTTTAAATTAATCTAGCACTAATCTTTTCACTGTTATTGAAATACTACTGCATGTAAAATAAAAGTCATTTTGTTAAGGGGTCTTTGCTAAAACAAGATAAGAGGCAAAAGTTAGGGGATATCACAATAGTAGTTGACATTCTTTGTTTGGAGCAACAATTCTGTGCAATAAGAATGAAAAGTAGTTGTATAATTGAAACTGCATCTTCTTGCACTAGGAAACAGAATCAGTGTATATAATTTGGCAAATTCCTGTTTGGAAGCATTAAGGATGATTCATCCCCAGCTGAGCTAATTGTTTGTATTCCCTCCACAGTCAACAAAGAAAAGACATTGCCACCTCCATCCCATTCTAAAAGACTTTTCTAAAATACAGAGTTTTTGCAAAGCTGGTAATACGGGCAGTTCCCAATTCCTGAATATTTATTGCATTGCACAACTCTGCTGCAAATCTTCGTGGATATGATTAACAAATTGTGAAAATGTTTGTTCTCTTAATAGCTTTAATATTTTTATAAACTGGGATTCTATTGTTTGCAACATCTTATATTGGATGGGTAGCATCAATGGACTTTAATTAAGATTGCTCCGTTTTTAATTGAATGTAGATACAACTAGCAGCTAACTGATGAGCAACAGATTGTCAGCTTCTGCTTTCACATAGGGGAGTGCTACAACTTTTTAAACTAAAGTAAAATTTGTCATCCAAGGTACTAGAGAGATTGACATTGTTTCATACTGTGAACTTTACTAGATGGTCTTCTGACGACTGCTAGGCAAACTGTTGCTCCACTGTACGTACCAATTCTGCATGTGTGGGTATATGACTGAATGTGGCATATTGGTTCTGAGCAGTTTGAAAGTAAGAAGCTGTTATAAATCCTAGATCTAAATTCACATATGGATGTGAATGTTTGATGGGTACTTGGAACTGAGATTTTCTTGGTGACCCCCTCCCACACTTGTAAATCAATGATAGAAATTAGAGAAGTGTTCCTCTTTAAGGACTAGATCTAAAAGCCCGGGTCTATGCTTTTATAATAAAAGGTAGGGCCATGTTGTGGCAGCTCTTTTTAGGCATTAGTCACCATTGAATTCACTGTGAAATTCTGCATAAAACATGATAGCATGCTGTGGCATACAGCAATTGCCGTGATGGGATAGAAGAGTATGGAGAAAACATATTAGAAATGCAGTGGGTAAATGAAGTTGACATGCCACATGGGATATTTTGAACTACATTTCACATTTCAGAGTAGAAAAATCAATGTAAAGGGAAAAGAACTTTTACAAAATGAGTATCAGGGGCTGATCACTCTTGGAACTTCTTTTTGGTCTCTGTTATCTAACTCCAGCGTATAGTGAGGGATGCTTTTTCTGTCTGTAATGTATTCTGCTGCTTTCTTTATAGTGAAAGAACAGCTGTTGAGCAAAAATTCTGCCTTTGGCAATATCTGTTAATTGATGTGTTTCCTCAAAAAAACCCAACCCACAACAAAACTAAAATAAAATGGAAGGAAAGTACTGCAAGGTGTTTAATTTCTAAATATATTAGGTGACCCAAACCTACTAAAAGTATTTAAGAAAATAATTTTATTGCCATTGTTTGTCAGAGGCACGATCCAGTTTGTGTTGACTTTGCAAGTGGGACTAAATGGGTCGTAGCAGCCACTTGGGTCCTGCTGATGTCTGACACGGGGGTGTCAGTGGCAGGAGCCTGCTCCCTAGGAGGCAGCTGCCGTCCTTCAGCCCCTTCCTCTCTCAGAGGAACCTGTGCCAGCTGGCAGCACCTGCGCATGGGTAGAGATGCTTTCGGTGGGCAGAGCCACGGGAAAGGAAACCAGTGCTAACTGGGCATCTGATTTTTCAGTTGTCCGTATCCGTGCTAGTAAAAGCTGTTTACTGTGCAGGGGAATTCAACATGCTTGGAAATGGATGCTTGCATTAGATCATCTTATTTGCCCTCCAGCCAGTTCAAAATTGTCCTCTATATTCTGTTTTCCAGTGATTTGCTTTGTCCAATTTTAACTGACCCAAATAACCAGGCTTTCATTTTCCTCTATTTTTCAATCCAGTTGTGCTAAATCTTAGCAGCTGTTTCCTGTACCTGATCTGAATTTGAAACAATTGAACATAGTTTGTGGGCTATTCTATCTTTCGGATTTTTGCCTAGAAATTAAGAATAGCTTTATTTATTGTCATCTTGTCACAGTGCTAATTTTGCATGCACTAAGACACTTGGGAAACCAGATGAAATAATCTGATTTGGTTCACATTCTGTCTGGAGTAAGACAGCAGGCTAGGTCTTGAATGCAGCAGCAGACAAGCTCTTGCAGTGCCTAATCAGGAAAAGGAAGAACCAGATAAACTGTTCTTGTGAAATTCCCATCGCAATTTTGCTGATAAAAGTTGTTGAGATAAGCTCCAGATAACCATCCAAGCTTATAAATGCTCATCTGCACCATCTCCAGGTGGTTTTGAGGTTCAGTCATCACTAATGAAAAGATGTGATTGAAAGCAAAAGAAGATATGAAATGCCCTCTTCTCTAAACCAGTAGCTATCACTCACTGTAACAAAACATTGCAGATAACACTGCTGGCCACTTTATCCTTTGCTTCAGTACCAAGAATATAGAGTGAGCTATCTTACTGATTCTACTGTTAAAAATGAAAGTAATTCATTTTTATCATTACTTACCAATAATTATTCATTTAAGTCTTGGCAAAAGAGGATCACAAAATTCCAAGCTGATGGAAGAAGTTCAAAGCTTTACAATGTGCCATGAAATCTCATGCAGAAATTATGTCCTGTGAAATGTTTGGCCATGGAAAGTTCAAGTGTCACCCAGCTGTAATTATAGCCTTGGTTTCTGAGAGGTTTATAATTCAGCAGCAGAGATGATGCCAGCATGAACTGAGCATGCTGTACCGGGCATGACTCTAAATAAAACCTCAATATTTTTCTTTCAGATTTGTTCCTAAGGATGTTTGGGACCTTTTTTGTTTGCTTGGTTTTTTAATGACAGCTACATTCTTTTGTTATTTGGTATCTTATCACTAGAAAATCCTCTAAAGAAAATGTAGGCATTTAAATCTGCCCTGTATTATGCCTCCAGGAGATAAATCAAAAACGATTTAGTGTCTTGAAGTCATCTTCCTACCTTCTGGTATCAAAGATTTGGATCCGTAGTATAAAAGCAGACTTGTGGCTGTTCCCTTAAAAAAAAAAGATTCTTGCCCTGCCTCTGGGTTGTGATGCAGACAGAGCTTACTATAGTGCCATGCCTTATAGACTACTGTATTTCTTTCCCTGAATTACTGGGATGCTGGAATCTCCTGTAAAAATAAGATTCCCCAACTCTCTGCTGTGCCATGCCCTTTCAGCAGGCAACGAGTGCATCCCATAATACCTGACTGGTGTTTTTAGCCATGAAGTAACTGCAAGGAGCAACTCTTTGGCATTCACAAGTACTGTTGCTGGGGCGGGGTGTTATAACCACTAGAACTGCTTTACTGAAGGAAAAGCTGTAACCTTTCTCCTTTTTCTGCAATGCGTGCTGTAGAATGTGTACCCCTTGCTTGCCCTGTTCTCTCAGCCCTGCAGAGCAGAGGTTAGTACCATATGAAACCTTGTTAAGGGTGGATTCCTTCAGCTATGGCTCAACAGGCTAGTTTTATGAACACATTAAATAACAAATAACTCCTGATTAATTTTTAATTGGATTTTCTTCTTCTTGCTATGATTTTGTGCCAACTTATTTATTAGATGGAGCCACTTTCTGCAACTTGGGAATAAAGAATTCTCTTCTCAGAGTCCTCTGTGAGTTCCTTTTAACATCAATGAAGTAAAACAAAATTGGGTTCCAGTTTTCTAAGCAGCTATAGTTAAAGAAAAATGTTTCCGTACATTGGCCCATCCATCCTACTCATGTCACTTACCACTCTTCCTCCTACTGATTTTCTTCTAATGAGGAGGGATTGATAGTTACTCCTGGTGAGATTCTTCTACTGCAGTGGCACTTCTCAATCTCTTCCCAGAGCATGATCATATTTTCAAAGTGTGTCTATTATCGATTTTCCATCTGAACTATTTCAATGGGTATACACACTTGGGGATTTAGAAAAAGTCTCTGAATGAGTCTGTAAGGTTGGGTGAGAAGATAATTGTCGTCAACTTCATACCCCGTGGCATTTACCTACTATGGTAACAACTACTGGAAGAGTCGTGCTCCATACTAGCGTGCCTAGGAAACTGGAGGACAGCCCTTCTGTAGTGCCTGTGCTCCAAAGCATCGGACACTGAGAAACCCTGGTGGAAAGCATCTGTCTTGAAAGCTTTTCTTTCTATGTGAAACACTATGGAAAGATGTAGGTGAATACTCTAAAAGCTCTTGATTAGTATTTATCTTGTTAATTATCTAGTGTAAACGATAACTGCGAGTAAAAATGTGTGCTTTTTGTTGTTGTTGTTTTGGTTTGGGGGTTTGGTGGAATTTTGGTCCAGATTCCTGATTTTTGCATACTGACAGAGATGCTGTATGGGGCTGTAAAGGTTTTATGCAGCATTTGTCTTCCCCTGTTTCCCTGTTCCTCCTTGGAACAGTTCTGACTTCAATATGAGGTTTGAGGCTGTTCTCAGTAGTGCTTGGATTTATTGGATCCTTAAAGATTGCTTTGAGAGAAGAGAAAAAGCAGACTAGCAGATCTGTAAGGGAAACAGTTACACAGGCAGCAGATTTCTGGGCTACTGGATTTCTGAGCTCCTCCAAGCTCTTTGTTAAAATGCTCTGGGAAAACAATTTCTTTAATTGTGCTTTTTCTTAGGTTTTGGCCACTACTACCAGCATTCAGCAACTGAAATCTATACTGTTGTTTGTTGGGTTTTTTTGTTAATGTATGACTGTAGGCTTTTTTTGAGTATCATAACTTTCTAGAACAAATCTAGGCTGCAGAACTTAGGAATGATTCCAAGTACAATATCACTTATGTAGCAAACAGTGTAAATATTTAGACTTCTACCCACCCAAGCATAAGAGCAGAAACAAATTATAAGCAGACATTTTAGGTACATTCTAACCTCCAGTACTCAGATGTGGGAAAGCAATGTTTCAAGAAGAATTTGCTGATTGGTTAATGCAGAGAGACATACATTAGATTAATGTCACAGCTTGTGCTCAGAAATACACATCACAAAAAATAACAGTACAAGTGTTTCTTCAGACTCCTGTATTCTTGTGCCAAAAAGAGACTATGTAAGCGGATCTGGATCTGGGCAAGAAAGAGTATCTTATCCCATGAAAATTGTCATGATTTACAAAGGTTCCCATTCTGTTTTAGTATAAAACCTTGAACTTCAGTTTCCTATGTGTCAAAAAAGAACACGTATTACCAGATATCGCCTCTTCTTGAGGTACTGGATATTTAAGAGACAAGCCATCTTCATGGGAAATTCTTAGTTGTGTTGTGTTATAACCTAGTGATTCCCAAAGAAACACAAAATTAAAATCTATATTCAGAGGCACACATATGCTAGTTTCTCCATGGAAAAGCAGGAATAATACTGCTTCTCAGACTTTGTTATACTGTGTAATTATTTTTTTAAAAAAACTTTATGAGAAGATTCTGTCTTTTCTGAAATTTATTTATGTAAAAAGCCTAGCCCAATGGCATACAACTGAAACAGCTAAAAGCTCCTATTTTTCAACTGAAAAGTAGCAGCAACATCAGCAACACTATATAGTGGGCATATGCAGAGAATACTAACAGCGTGCGTTGTTAGGAGAGAAATAGGATAGACAGCAAGTTTATATTAGGAGTTTAGATGTCCCTGAGTGTGCCCCTGTCTCTGAGTCTGATCAGTGACACAGGGACAAAAATTAACCTGTACTTTTTGAAGCCTGGTGATAAAAACTGATGAGAAGGAGGAGAATCTAGCATGGAGCTGCTAGTAGAAGACAGCAGTGAGACCCCAGGATGCATCAGGCCATGTATTTCTAGTATGTTTAGGGAATGGGTTTAGCACTAGCGCCACAGGTACAGTTGCCATCTCGTCAGGAATGCTCCCTGTGACTCTGGTCATCCATGCCACAAATAAAAGACAGAAAAGAGAGCAGGCGCACAAGGTGTTGCTACAACAAAGAGAAGAGGGATAGCTCCTCTTTCTAAGGGAGACTAGAAAAGCTTATGTGATGTAGGGTAATGAAATGGAGGCAATGACGGAAACAATAACTCTACAAAACACAGTTCAGACTCTGATCCAGGAAGGAAGAATTTGCACCAAATAATGGTGGTACGAGAATAAATAAATCTGAACTGGCTATCAGTAATTTTAAACTGGAGATTAATAGAGGGTTCCTAATCACAGGGGTAATTTTGGAAGAGCTTTCAGTCGGGGATTGTGGCAGTGGGGCAAAACCACAGCTTTTGGCAATAGTGCAATCTTATGCATTGGCTTTGCAATTTTAAAGAGCAAGACTTTGCTTCAGCTGTGTGCAGTGGGACTTATTAAAATACAGTTCAGACTTGATTATTCTTCTTGTTGCTCTGGCGAATCAATGTAAGTGTTGAAGTTTAGTGAATAGCTTTACAAAAAATCAAGTAGTTTTAAAATGAGATTTACTTCACTATCTGATTTACAGCCATTATAACTTAGGTGAGGTGTTAGCAATATTGCAGGTAATACCCCTTCTAAAAGAGATTAATACAGCTTTAATTACAAGTAAAGAATGCATACCTAAAAATATTTGCTGAATTTTATTTAACTTCTATTGTTATGTCTTCATTATTGCTGACCAAGTGGTACCCATCAAATACAAAATGCCATAATCAGCGTAAAGATGGATTGTCTTGCACTGTGTTATTAATGTAAACAAAAAGTAAGATTGCAACTAAAGTACATTTTTCTGAAAACTTCATTAGTACTTTAATTTATCTGGGAAATAAATTATCTGATTTAACATGTACAGTAAAAATAGATCTGGAAATTCCCCCAAAAATTTGCAAGAATATTTGATAAAACAGTGTAGTGCATTGTACCCAAGATTTCACCTAAGATTTTCAGTGCTGCAGCAGAACTAGAAATGCTTCTGCAATGTGTTTTTTATTAAAAATCTTGCACTTTCAAACATAAAGACAGCGGTTTACATTTATACAGGGAGATGTGCGGGAAGATATACCTAGCTTTTCATGACACTTAACCCAGTCTTGGGCACTGGTCCAGTTCCCAATATATCTTAGATCCATCCTAATACAAATCATCTTTTAATATCTTCAGAGCTCTTCTGGCAACTGAAAGTCTGTTGGGCACCAGAACACATTTCCCCCTTGTCCACATTCCTGCAGTAGGTCCTTTCTGGGCTGGAGCAGCTCTTGCAGTTGCAGGGGACTTTTTCCCACCAGAATATTTAAAAGACAGGAATTGCATGTCAGAAAGTTTAGTTGCACTGACAGCTCTCTTCCATTTAAAAGATACACGCACACGTGAACCTGGCCTAGTGCCAGTTCATTGCTCACTGAGACAGACAGAAGTTGCTGTAAAAAAAAAAAAAAAAAAAAAATCACCCCACAGTAGTTGCTACCTGAGTAGATGAAGTATAAGAAGGGAATGCCAAATCCCCAAATGTTTCTATAGTAAACTTTGAAAAAAATCTGACATTTTAATGGCAATGTCATTTAAAGATGTCATTTAAAACTGGTGCCATGCTCCTCTTCTTTATTATAAGGAAACTTATTTTGCCCCTCAGTTAAGTTCCTTTACTGGAATGAGCACAGCCTGGGGGACCTAAGGTACCCTCAGTGATAAAGCAGCCAACCTGAATGGTTAAAAGAGAAATGTAATGACAAACTTCCCAGATTTTATTCTGGACTGTGGTTGTCTCTGTAGGAAGCTCCCTAGCATGCACTGGTGATTATAATTCATGATATCCAGAATCAGTTTTTAAGAGCTACGTGATTAGCCAGAAGTTAACACTAGTACCAGGAAATCAATATCCCATTCCAGCTCTTGGTGTCTTTTGGGGAGAGCATCGCAAGAAGACAGTCAGTTAAAAATAAGACAAGTTGTACCTTGAGTTTTTAGTTGCAGGTGATCTTCCACAAGGATGAATTTGAGGTTATCCTGTAAAAACTAGCCTGACTCTTCTCTAGTACACAAATCTAGATGATTATTTCATCCATAGTCCTTTTAGATAAAGGTCAGTGGTACATTTTGCACATTCTTTATTTTGCCAGAATTCATTGCCTTTTTTTTTTTTCCCTTCCCCTCAATTTTGCCAACTGTTCAAGCTCTGTCCTTTTTCACACTACGAGAAGAAAGAGGTGAGTGACTGAATCTATTTGACAATATTAATGTTTGTCCCATGGGATAGCTTTTATATTATAAAGTGGATATTGACTGTCATGGAGGTGAATATTAAGGTTTATCAACCCTAGAGGTATGTATTGACCAAGACAAACTAGAGGTCACTGCAACATAAAGAGTAAATAAATCTTAATGCTGCCAAAACAGGAAATCAATATGCATATTTTTCCACTTATTTTGAATGTCATTGAACTATCTGGAAATATCTCGATTCTGTACCTGAATTCCAAGATAGTGGATTTTTTTATTACTGTGAGTAACTGTCTAAAGACACGTCAGAGGTTGGGCAAGGGTTCAAGAAAAACACTGACTACTGTTGTCCCTTTCTGAATAAGACAGGAAACAGGCTCTACTTCTTTCAAAATATGTAATTTTTTATTTAACCTATGTTGAAGGAAAGTACTCACTGTACTGATTTTTAAGCCAAAAATAAAATCTTTTCTGGGGTAAATTCCATGGTAGTCAAATTGTCAGAAATCTAGTTCACACCACAACCTGTAGTGACAAAAAGCTACTTTGTACCATTGCACTAGCCTGACTCTTCTTCAAATGAATAAAACCTGATGTATGTTGCCAAGCTGCAGCTACGTTTTTGGAGTCCTAAACAGCATTACATTGTTACAGTCTCTGACTTTCCTAAACATAGCTTTTATATTCATGCGCTCTGAGGAAATACAAGGTCCTTTGTAATTTTGTGTATGTATGTGGCTAGACACTGTTCAAAAGCCATTGGCAGCACTCCTTCAGAATCCTGAGCAAACAGGAAGAAAGGTGGCTTCAGTTCTTGCTAAACAACCAGGTACCAAGTTGTGAATTAGAATCCAAAATGAAAATAAAATGCAGTTGTATAAGTAGACAAATAGATACAGAAAGGCAATGGTTTATCTTAAATAACACACCATTTACTGTTTATTTAAAGATGGGCGAGTCCAAGAGCGTAAGCCAAATAAATATATTTAACATGTTTTTAAGCTCACATGTGAAAAATTGGGTGAGGGAGAAAAAGGGATGAGGGAAGGGGAAGCAGTGAAAGATGACCCTGACTAAAAAATGAGCTTTGATAGTTTAAAAGGTCAACTAGAAAAAAACCAGCTGCTTCAGGTAATGGTGTGTAAGTTCATGATTGAGGATTTCAGACTGATGGTAAACCATACTGACAGAAATTGAAGGTTAGCAGCACAAGGCTCACGGGGGATTTTGGCCTGGCCAAGGATTAAAAGAAAATGGGAGGTGGGGAAAAGACTTGAGAAAGCTTATTTGTTCGGTTATTTTGAATGAAAACATAGAGTCAAGTTTGTGAAACCAGCTGGCATTATCCTATAGCAGAGCTACTAATCATAATTTTTTGTTTTCATCTGGTTTTGCTTTCAAGTGGTGGCAATTATTAAGAGCAAATTTCAGCAAAATATCCCAAGGTCAAGAGACTTGAAGACTTTGGCTGCCTGTGCTTTTGCAAACACGTGTGCACATGCTTCACTTTCAGGCTGCAGATTGTGCCAAGCAGGACTCTTCATCCTCTATTTGAATCTCACTGATCTTGTTGCAACAGAGGCTGGTGCTTAAGAGAAGGAGCAGCTGAAGTTTAGTCTATATGCTTGAAATCTGATGTGTTTGTTGTTTGGTACCTAAGGCAAAAAGTTCATTGAAAGTAAAAAATGAGCAAGTCTGACCTTAATTTAGAGCCCAATGAATCAAAAAGCAGTCTTCAATTAGGCCCTTGGCACTGAAGGATTATTTACACCTCTGCAGTCGGAGCTATGGGACTGCTCCTACAAACAAAGCATGGCTGACATTACAGCTCATGCAGTTGCTTCTCCGCTCCTGCTGCTTCCTTGGTGACAGCGCTGTTGCTTGTCTGACCTTGCAATAAACTGAGAGCTAAATAGGCAGCAGAATAAACGTACTGGAAGTAGGGAATAGTTTTCTGCCGGCAGGGTCCACTCCTCACCCAAAGAAGGAAAAGTGTGACCAGGAGAGGCCATGAGGTTGCAAACATGCCCCTTTCGGTGGCAGCTAGCTGCAAGATTGTCTTGGTTATAGTGTGAAGTGCTCCCAGAGGCACCGTTAGAGTCACATTAATCTGGCATGAACCTGTGCTGCTGCTGTCAAAGGCTGGTCCCTTGCTTAGCCCTTCTTGCCATCACCAGCGTTCGCTCAGCATCAGCCAGAATGAGACGAGGGAGTTTATCCAGCTCCCCATCTGCTGGCGGTAAAGAAGGGGCTGGGAACAAGCAGAAGACTGGGAGGGAAGAGTACGATCACTGCTTTTGTCAACAGCTTGGATTCATGGTGGGCTTAAGGGGATGTGTAATCATGTCCCTGCTATTGGCTGGAAGGCTTATTAAGGCACATGGGGTTATGGGCCCCAGGGGATTGCCTGGATGACAAGCAAGGGACATCCCATGGTGCTATTGCACATATTTGACTTTACCATAACAGCAGCTCCAAAGAGAATGCCACGGGGTGACCCCGCTTGCTCAAACTTGCCAGACTGGTGGTGAAGTAAGGAAAAGAACAAGGAGCTGCAGAGTCCCCCCAGTCCCACGCCTAGGCCATACTGCCCTCTCTAAGCAATGCTAGATACTTTCAACTAAGAACCATTTATCTAGTTATTTACACAGTTTAAATAGAAACCAAGCCTATTTTTTCCTCTGTGTATATTTTTTCCAATTACAGCCTTCTGCTACAAAGAACAAGCCACGTCTCTCTGGACTTGAGAAGAATCTTTTGAATTCAGAGAACTTATTTTTAAAGCCAAGTAATAAGTTTGTCAATCACTTCTTTATTATCAGTCACTCTCTGATGAACAACATTCAGACTTTAATATCAGCAAAGAGACAATCTGAGGAATGAATGCTCAAGTAATAACATGTAGGAGTTTTTATGGCCTGACTCTGTTTCTAAAGTGTGTACACAATGGCCTAATTTAACATCAGTGAATGTAACAAATTCCCTGTGGCAAATGCAGCATATGGGAATTACTTTTTATGCTTTTCTTGAAGTGCACAAAACTCCCATTAGCATTACACGTTACATATCAGGGGGGTGGGCAGAGGGAGAAGCCCCTTAATTTGTGTTAGGTTTGGTGTGGGGTTTTTTATTGGGGTTTTTTTAGAGCAGTCCTACATGCTTCTAGATTGATTCATGTGCATGGCTATATTGAAAGAAATCTCATGACTACATTATTGAAATGTAACTATTGCTAGAGGAAAATATTCCTTCTAAAATTTGTACTTAGTTATTTTAAAAGTTCAGGCTCTCAACAACTTTTTTCAGCAGCTGATTGTTAAAATTTTTTTTTTTTTGCATTAACATCTCCTTTCTGGGTTTAAACAGGGGTCTGTCCATTGCAGCCATGCTGTGCAGTGCAAGTGAAGAGTTAGTCATAGAGCCTGCAATATCTGCATAATTAAACAGGACCTCCAGACAGCCTCGGAGGTGTCCTGGCTTTGTTTTGTTGAACCAGATACAAGGCAGAGTTCTTCCTGCTGAGTTCAATAGTTGGCCTAATAAGCTATAGGAAAGTAATTCCTTGCTTGTATTGAATCTCACTGGAATTTTCCATAAATCGTGTTTTCATTAGTTTTGGTTGGTTTTTTTTAATCTGGAGATCTAACAAGTGAATGAGGGGTATCTTCATGGCTCAGTACTCTTTGTACTTTTGGGGGTTTTTAAGTGTTATCTAATCTGTGGTTCTGTAAGAGACTCTAAGGGTATTTATGAGGAACTGTGGTATCTGAAGAAAAAAAGTGGGGTTTTTCTTGTGAATAGGATGACATATGGTTTAAAGTATATTTTCCTGGATTTCCATGAGCTTCATCATTCAGAGGCAGGAAAGCATCTCCAGTGCCTCAGCCTTTTCTCTGAGTTCTGAAGTGAAATGGGTTTGACCTGGGTAGATGCAATTGCTCTCTGGTATAAATACATCCTTAGCACACATCATGTTTAAATTTGGTCTACTCATGCTCACTTAAGAGAGTACCGGAAATTATTTAATAACTTACCTGTGACTATCTGGTAACAGGCAAAATAATTGCATAAAAAGGGTGTCATGTTGGCCATAGGTTGATGACACTGAGTTCTTACACTGTACCTATTACATCTGGGCTTTTAGTACCTTTTAAAACTGGTTTGAAAGCTCTAATGAAAACACATACAGAGGGCATCCTCATATTTCTTCTTAGAAATGAGGACTCTGACATAGAAATTGTAACTCTAGGGAAGGTTTAGTGAAAGAAACATCAGAGATTTGAAGACCGAGTCCAGGAGCATCACAAATTTGAATTGTGAAAAGTGTCTATCTTTACTGTCATGGGTCTTTCACAGGAATCATTAAAAAAAATTAGATTCTGTTCATGGGAATTAAAGATCCATAGAGTTTTTCATAGGACCAAGAGCTTAACATCACATTTGCTGGCCAGGTTTTTCTCTTCATTAACTACTTGGCAGTGTGCTAAACATCCAGAGGTTGTATTCAGCCTTTCAGAATCTGTGCAGTTGGTATCGTCTATTTAACTGTAACATGATGTGAGGCTCACAAAAGTCTTGTGGGGTTTTTTGTCCTTATTTTCTTTCATGATGTATTCAAATTAGAGGGAAATTGTTTTCCTTTAAACTGTATACAATTTAATGTTGGGGGTGTGGATTGACCTCTTGTCCAAAGAGAGCAATTTTCTTCATATGCAATCAAATTCTAAATATGCAGAGTAAGGGCTGCTGCAGTAGTTAACATAATTCTGGCTTTATGGACAATTTTGTAAGGCTTTTCCAGATTCTCTCTGTATTTTTAATGTGCCTTTAGCAATGCAAGTCTGATCAAAGGGAATAATTTGTGCCTCTTTCTAAATGGCTGGCAAGAATTTTAACAGATATTTTGAGTAATAATTAATTAGGGATATGGTATGATAATTACTACAGAAACACAGGTCTTTTATTTAAATAGGATAATAATCATTGCTACAGTGAAAGAGTTGTTTGGATTATTCAGAGAATCTCATTTCTCAAATAGAAATTTGGTTTATGGAATTAAAAAAGTACTGAAGAATTTTGAAACCTTCCATTGTCAGAGCAACATTTCATTTTAGTGCCTATTTTTTGTAATCATATTTTTTTATTTCTGAGTTTCTCTCATATGTTTTCCATGCCCCCATGGGGAATAAGTACCCAGTTTTCTACTTTTTGCCATCACAGTAACTCCAGTATAGATTTGGTGTTGTTTCAATGACTGTTCAGATCCTAAGCTAAAATCAAGCTCATAAGGAAGATTCTTGTTTTTTTCCAAGAACAATAGATTATGTAACAGAAATTTTCAATTAATTTTTCTTTTTCTTTTCTGAATTCTCAGTCTCAAGTCTAAATCTGGTTATTATTCTACATTAGTCGAAAGATTTTTAGTGAGTTATATGCATTTTCTTACTTACTGCTGTGTATAAGGCAAGCAATTTTGGCCTCATTATATGTTTATTATAAAGCTCTTAAACTGCCAGCTAGGACCAAGCTGCAAAAACTTTGGTAGGGCCATTTTCTGCTGGAGTTTGCCTTTCTATCTAAACTAAAATGGTTGTTAAGTTATCTGTTGTGCTGAAAATCTGCATCTGCAAAAAACTAGGACAAGGGATATGCTGACAGTGTTAAACCATCCTGTTTGATAGTATATAATACTTGGACCCAAATTTTGAGGTTGTAATCTCTTTAGAGCTGTGGTCTGCTTTGGAAGAAGTGGAAAAAGGTGAAGAGGAAACTGTTAAAGTTAAATGTTCCTCTGAGTACAGTTGTACCTTCTTGCTCTAATGCTTATTCTTCTGCAACTGAAATTTTAAATAGCAAGTTTCTTCATCGTACTGCCATACCTAAATTCCTGGGCTGATTGGGTGTCCAGCTGCAAAGTGCTAAGGTATTGCCCATAGTCAATAAATCATAACGACAGTTAGCTACGTAACATTGTTACTTGCATTGTAATTAAACAGTGTGGAACATCTTCAATGGAGCTTTTAATTTGACACTTTCGGAAAAATTTCAAAAACACAAACTATCAAAGCCAAAGGTAATTATAAGCCTATAGTTCTGAAGTATAAACAGGTTTGTGGTTTTGGGGGTTTGCTTTTTGGTTTGTGGGTTGGTGGTTTGGTTTTTTCTGTTTGTTTGTTTGTTGGGTTTTGGTTTTGTTTTGTTTTGGGTTTGGGTTTTTTTTTGGGGGGGGGGGGGTGTCTGTTAAAAAACCCAAACAGATTAAAGGCAAATGCTGTAAACTTAGAATCATTGGCAAAATTACTTTTGCGTCTTTTGCATATGCCTACTGGCAGTGCCATGCTCCTCATATTCAGAAGGAAACTACTTGTTCAGGGATCAGAGACACACACAGGATGAAAAATCTTTGTTACACCATTCAGGAGCAATGACTACATTGTCTTCTCCCTAGAATGAGCCTGCTGCTTATTTTCTAACCATTAAACTGGCATCTTGCAGCCTTTATATACTGTATTATGAGCCCTAATTTCCATATCTCTTCAAAAAATTCCTCTGTGACTCAGTGCTCTGCCATTTTCTTTCCCTTTTTTGAGCAATAAAAACAAAAAGACATTGCTTGCAATTTCGGTAGGAAGTGAAAGGAAATTAAGTAGCGTTGTTTTGGGGGAGCTACCTTTGTGACATTTAGCCAAAGGCCAGAAGGAAAAAATCATTATGGTCAGAAGACAAGAATTTCTTCTAAGAGCCATCTTAAATCTAGAATTTCTGTCTAAACTTAGACCTCTTGACATGTCACCTAGTCTACTTAGAGTCAAGGTCTCTTCAAGCCCTCTTTTCAACTATTTTAAGACCTCTTCCCCCAAAATCTAGCTGTGACTTGGTGTGAGTGATGAAGGAAACCTGCATTTTCTTGCTGGCTCAGTCATGCAGAGAAGGAGCACACAGTGCTTCTCTTTTGACTGCTGGGTAGCAACAAGTGCAAGCTCTCACAAGTGAGGGGCTGAGCAGACAAGAATAAGCTTTCTGTGTTCAAATGCAAACTGCTTTATTTTTCTCCAATCTGAAAAGATGTTTTCCACTTTTTCGCATGAGCCAGTAGATTGAGCAAAGATAAGTGTTCTTTTAGCATCTCAGCAAATTTAAGCATCACAATGCAAGAGCTGAAAAAAAGATAAGCCTGAGCAGAGAATAGTTAGGGTAATACTAGTTTAAGGTGGCTGTTTGTGGGAATGCCCTGTTCGCTTAGAGCTGAATTCCTAAATCATACAGGTTTTTACAATTTGAGAGACAGCAGCTTGTGTGTATGTGTGTAGAGGAGATTCCCGGCTCTCAAAGCCTGTTATTATGAGGCCAGACTTTCTTTGAATGCTGCCTGATGCCAGTGCAGATGAAATCAGCAGATTGTAGTGTAATATGGTAACTGCTTACAGAAACTGGTGCGAACAGGGAGGCGGCAGCTAATCGGATTAAGGAAAAGTCTATCACAGCCGCAGCTGTCAGTGGATTTTAGCAGATTTTTTTATCGCTGTTTGTGTGGGAAAACACACGATAGAGGGAATCTAATGAAGGAGATTGAACTAATAAACAGAAGTACTTTTTGATCTGATAGTTGCTTTTCTGAGTAAAGTACTCTGGAGAGGTTCAGGGAAAGTTTTCATGTAACTCTTATGCAGAAGAAATAACCCAGAGACATTTTAGGAAGAGGAAGGTGAAGTGATTGAACTCTTCCCTTCGCATCTCAAAAAAGTTAACAAAAAAGGTTATTTTTAAATCCCAAAGCTCTGCTTTAGACTCTTAAAAAAAGAAAAATCCTTGGGAGCCAGGCACACACGTTGTTACTGCTTCCTCCCTCCCTACAAACAAACACAGGCTCTTGCACTTTTCTAGGAGAAAGAAAATATCTATATAGCAAAGGCAGTGGCTGGGAAAGAAAGTGTATGGAAATAACTATTCTAAGATATATACTTAGGATCGAGCACACTGCAAATAGAGCATAGATGGCCATCATGTCTAAAGCCTTAAAAATTTTCATCATCTAACATGAATGTCCCCAGTACTTGCTGAGTCCACAGCTGAGAGGGGGCTTGGGTAGAAGATGAGGCAAATTATCAACCATTAGTTTTAGCCTCATGTTTGCAAGAGGTTAACTAGAGTAGGTGGCATAGGTATGATGCACAGGGAACAAAGGTACTTTGAACTCAGACCGAAACTAAACTAACAACCAACTTTATGTCCCCAGCTGGAGATCTTCGGGCCCTGATTTTTCAGGGAATAACGTTCCATTGGGCTTACTATATTCTGAGCACAGCCCCCACTGACTTCAGTTCCTCCAGAAAAGGAGTATATCATTGGTGACCACCAAGCAAAGTTGATTCCAAAACCTCCCTTTCATCTTGCAGGAGCTCTGTGAGAAGGAGGTAAAAAATTACCAAATTACAAGTGAGAGCTGCGTTTTCACGGACACCAACCCTTGGTCATTTGTCCTGCTTTCTTGCAGGACTGCTTAGCTCAGGCATAGCTCCATGCCGTGATGGATGTATGTTTTCCACTTTTAGGAGTGCTGTTTTGAGGGCTTAGTATCTCATTTAAGGCTGCAGTATAATAAAAGTTGGTGCTGTGCTCCAATTTTATGTCATAGGAAAATAACCAGCACATCTTACAAACAAAGCATGCCATGATTCAGAAAAGAACTACGGGATGTACTTCAGGTCTTCATTTAAAACAAGTGGTGCTACTGCTGGTACGAATCAGTGTAACTAAGACAGGAATCAGCCTGTGTTTTAATAAATAGATTATGACAGAAAAAGAACAAAGTAACATTCGCAGTTTCGTTGATTTAAGTTGTACCTTCCATACTGAAATGGATTTTACTTTGTTCAGATTCGTGACGGTATGCAGGTTGGGGTGAATGTACTTTAACCTTCCAGTTCCTCTCTTCATCCTGTATTTATATCTGAATTGACCAGTAACTAATTGAGGTTAGTTGAGGCAGAAAAGCGCTTTGGATTTGCTGGGTACTTGCTGTGAATGAGGCTTCTAAAAGTCATGGCAGAATCCTTTAATCCAACTTTTTTTTTTTTTTTTCCTTTTTTTTTTTTTTTTTTAATGCATGCAAAACAAACTGCTGTATCAGTGTGTTCAGTCCTGGAACTAATTGAAGGGAAGAGATTTATTCTGAGCTACTAGTGAATTAGAGGAGAGGAAAAAAGACCTTGTAGAACACATGTTGTTTTTTAAAAAGAATAACCAAGACCAAAACTGAGGAAATGCAGTTTTCTAAAGGTTGTTAAATACCTCAGTTGTTTTCCTGGACATTTTTATAGTTATATTTAAAGAAAATAATTCTAAAAATATTCTACTAAATATTAATCATTTTACTCATGTTGCAAGTTCTTTTTGTCTCTCTCATGCTTCTTGTCCACTGTTCTGCAGAGTTCATACACAGAGGACAGTCTCTTAGGAGTTAATGAGATTACTTTGTGTTATACTGTTGAAAGTACAGAAACCTCTGTAGGCAGGGCATTGCAGACTTTTAGTCTCTTTGGAAAGGGAAAGGCTAGAGCTGCAGCTGGGGTGGGGCTGGAATGGGGATGGCCTTTCTCTACACCCTGGATATCACACCAAGTTCCCGAGCAATACTGCAGTGCTAGTGGTAAAGAGCAACAAACGGCAAATCAAAACGTTGTGCTGTGATTTAAACTTGGACATGGAGAAACAAACAGGCTTTTTTCTACTTTGATATCTCAGCGCTTGTCACGCATTTTTGCCCCTTTGCTGTAATGTCACTACCAGGGTAAGAAGAAAAGTTGTAGCTCGGTACATTCAGATCTCATTTTAATCCAGCTCCTGTACTGGCTGCAAAGCTGGAGGAGATTTTCAGACATTGTTACGTCAATTACCAGCACCCTTTTTGTGTGATATATTCTCAGGAGTCCAATTCTTTGTGTTGAGAATCCTTTATGCTGCCAAAGTGACATAAAAATGTCTTGGTGTAAGACCTGCTTTTCAAAGATAATATCTCTTTGCTCAGTGGAAGAGTCCTTTGGCCTTGAGGGATCTTTCTGTCTATCGGCTCTCTTTTTCCTTTGCATGCACACTCGTCTTTTCAGATCTTCTCTTCTGTTCCACTGTTCAAAACAAGAAAATTGCATATATGTCCTGTTAAAAATGTATGAGAGTAAACAACAATTCACAGCATTCAGTGTCTTTTTGATAATAAAATAGCTAGAAATGCATATCTGAAATAACTTTACACGTCTTTGCTTGGAGGAGGAGAGTGGAGAAGAGAGTAAAAACACTAAAGCAGACAAAGTAGGGAACGTCATCTTTTCATTTCAAATGCTTCAGTGCACAGCTCCATTGCACTTTCCCCATCCCAGCCCCAACTTCACAGTGTTCAAGCTTTGGCAGGTACTTCACAAGACTTTGGTTTCCATGAGCAAGGCAGAAACTCTGTACAAAGATGCTTCTGCATGTTGTCCTTTCAAAATATAGGCTTTTGCTTTCTAAATTTTTATTTCATCACATCATGTATGTGGAGGAGATGAGATTCACTGAGATGAGAGCAGAAAATTAAGCACTGGGTTGATTGCAGAAATGTTGCTGTCATGCCCAGTAATTGGCTTGTGTTGAGTAAATTGATCCTGCTAATGCTGAGTGATCCAAGACAATAATTTTTTTTTTAACCTGGGAAAAGAATTTGTACAGCTAAACAGGTCTTCACAAAATGCTGGTAGCAAAGCATTATCATACATCCTGTTCATGCAAGTAGCAGATCTGTGGTTGGTGGCTTCGGCTGGAACTCAGCAATGTATGTGTTCAGTACACGAGAAAGAATTAGTGTTGATAAGCAGAGACTAACACGAATATTGCAGCTGGAGAATGTCTGCAAAATGTCATATGACTGTTAAATATTGTTGTTTATTCAATTCATCTCCAAGTATAAGCATCTTGAACTTGGCATTAATGTGTCATACAAATAACATTTTGGTCAGTCTTGGCACTTCTTAGAGAACAAGGTCCCAGGTTGCTGTGCTTTTCTATTCCACAGCATTACCCAGAAAGCCCAAGAAACTTCTTTCTCTGGTAAACAGTCCGGGAGACTAGAAACCCTGAGGAGCACCAGCTTCCGATCTTTAAGACGTTGCTTTGTTTGAGTTTGAGGGCTCTGAGATGCCCTTTGTATTGCTTGGCTAACTGACTGACTACTGGATCAACTTTATCTCCAAGATAGCTAACTTCAAGAGCACTTGGCTCTCTCTCTGGAAATGAAGAAACTCAACTCCTTGGAGCCCAAAGGGTGCCCAGTTCCGATTCATTCTCCATAACAGATGCGCCTAGGAGAGGAGCTATGCAGTGAGAGAGTGAGCTGGTAGGAAAAAACTTTAATGAACTTCAGTGACACTAGTGAAAATTCAGCTGCTCCCATGAATTGTCTCACTTTTGGAGAATCAATAAATCTGATTTAATTTTCTATTCTTTCAGAGGTATTTTCCCAGCCAGTTCCACTCTCCATTAAATACGTGCAAATTATTACAGAGCAGTTTGAATACCTGGCCAAATGATACTCCTTTTGCTTTACTATAATCTACTTCCTTTTCTCAGTTAAGTCAATGGCAAAATTCCTGTTACCTGTAATGAAAACAAGCCTGAGCTTTTGGTGCTTCCAGAGGTATTTCCCTTTAGGAATATTTTAAACAATACTCACTGCCATGTTCCACTTAATGCTCCAAATTGCTCCTGACACCCCTGCTGTTATCCTTCTCTTCTTTCATCATGCTGAACACTGTATCCTGCACTTCCCAGACACATGGGAAGGTGCCCAGTGCTGTACCTGCTCTGTGTAGCTGAGCCAGCAGCAGAACACAAGTTGCCACCAGTCAGGTACTGTTCCTTCACCAGCACCGTGCAGTGGTGTGGTGGGTTGACCCTGGCTGGACCCCAGGTGCCCACCAAAGCTGCTCTGTCACTCCCCTCCTCAGCTGGACAGGGGAAAGAAAATATAACAAAAGGCTCATGAGTCGGACAGGGAGAGATCACTCACCAATTACTGTCACGGGCAAAACAGATTCGACTTGGGGAAAATTAACTTAATTTATTACCAATCAAATCAGAGTAGGGTAGTAAGAAATAAAACCAAATATTAAAACACTTTCCTCACACCCCTTCCTTCTTCCTGGGCACAACTTCACTCCTGATTTTCTCTACCTCCTCCCGCCCCAGTGGCGCACAGGGATGGAGAATGAGGGTTGGGGTCAGTTCTCCACACGTTGTCTCTGCTGCTCCTTCCTCCTCAGGGGGAGGACTCCTCACTCTCCCCCTGCTCCAGCATGGGCTTCCCACGGGGTCACAGCCTCCTTTGGGCATCCCCCTGCTCCAGCGTGGGGTCCTCCCCGGGCTGCAGGTGGAGATCTGCTCCCCCGTGGACCTCCCTGGGCTGCAGGGGGACAGCCTGCCTCACCAGGGTCTTCCCCACGGGCTGCAGGGGAATCTCTGCTCCGGTGCCTGGAGCACCTCCTCCACCTCCTTCTGCACTGACCTGGGGGTCTGCAGGGCTGTTTCTCTTACATATTCTCCTCTCTCTGGCTGCAATTGCACATTTTTTTCCCCTTCTTAACCATGTTCTCCCAGAGGCACTACCACCGTCGCTGATGGGCTCAGCCTTGGTCAGCAGCGGGTCTGACTTGGAGCCAGCTGGCATTGGCTCCATCAGACACAGGGGAAGCTTCTAGCAGCTTCTCACAGAAGCCACCCCTGTAGCCCCCCTGCTACCAAAACCTTGCCACACAAACCCCATAAAGGTGGGATCCTCCGGCATGCGCTGGGTGCAGGGAAGGGAGTCAGCCCTTCTGGTGTGAGCATGCATGCCTGCAGTGGCTGGGTGGGAGCCACTGCAACAGGGCAATGTGTGTGGGTCTTCCCAGTGCCAGGCCAGGGGCTAGCCATACTCGCCTTGAGCAGACCGAGCCTTTGGTGTTTCCTGAGACCAGAAAAAACAACCTCTACTCTACCTGGAGAGAAGTTGTTCAAGGATCCTTCTGCCTCAACTGTATTCTGAGCCGATGGTGCATATATTTTACCCTGCTGTGAAAACATGTGAAGGTTGTGTATACACTCCAGTGGGCATAGGTGATCTTATACAAGATTTCAGAGAAAGCAGTAACTTCCTTAAACTTGTAAAAAGAACATCTCCTGGATTCTTCTTCCATATTTTTGTGGTAGAAGAAGAATCCAAATAGTCCAGCATCACTCAAACAGGCTGCATAAAGCACAAAATATCAACCCCCAAATTCATAGTCCACACAAAGTTAGAATGTAAGATCAATTTTTCAACCTAATAATAATCACATCCAAATACTATCCCTCAGTTTGGGAACAGATACATTTGTTTAAGACGTTACAACCCCCTGCTGTTTGTTACAATCCCTATTAGCTATGCCACCATAACAGATTGTCAGACTGGATTAGGTTGAGCCACTTAAGAAAAAAGTTTAAAACAAGATGCCTGACTTTGCTTTAAAAGACACTGGGAGTGTTCACGCAGTCAGTTAGCAACAGCTTTAGAAATGCCAGGGCTGCACAAGTATGTCTGCCTTTGCCTTATGTGACATAGATACTTAAGCCTTATTTTCAAAAGTGATTCAAGGGTTTTCAAGCCGAAGTCTCATTTTCTCCTACAGATCCAAATTGCTTTTCCCACTCCTCTCTCTAAATAAATAAATGATCAGCTCTGACTACCCACGCCAGAACAGATATCCGCACACTACATGCATTCCTCACTAAATATTTCAGGAGATATCCTAGAAGCTCTTTGTTATTAAGCAGTTTTGTCATTCTGTGAACCATCACTTACCAAACAGTAGCTTAAAATAAACAATACCTCTTCTATAGTAAAAACTGTAGCTGTTGTTTTAACTCACAGCTGTATTGCCACATCATCTTTCTGGAGACTTCACTGTTTAGCCAGTTCTGCTTAACTCTGCCAGTGAAAGGAAATTATTCTCCTTTCCTTCTTTATGCCTTTCCGTAGCACATTTGCATCCTTAAATGTTTAAAAAAAACCAACTTGAAGTATATCAAATTGAATAATATAGCAGCCTGTCCAATTACTTGATTTCTCTCCTCAGCTAGTCAGGTCCAGACTCAGAGTTTTCATCTCCTTTCTCCACTGGACCCTTAACAGGGCTCACCTCTACGCTCTCTTCATAACTCTGTCCCCCGCCTCAGACTGCATCAGCTGGTTGACAAGGAAAAGCCATTCAGCACTCTGCAATCCTTCAGGGCACAACTCATTCAATCAGGATGGGACAGATTTATGGCTCCTACACTTGGGTCCCAATTTCCTGCGCTGACATCCTGATTTGTTTCTGTGACATTAGGGGTTTGCCAGGAACGGTGTTTGTTCACTCTCAAGGTATGTGAAGGAGGTTGTTATGCTAACAGCCTGGGACTGTCCTGCAAAGGGGTGGGAAAAGGCCCTGCCAAAAAGGGACCTGCTTGAGTTTGGGACTTCCTGGGTTTTAAATGCATTTTGTTCATCTGGTTTTCCAGTTTCTAACAGAGCACCAACAATACAATACCAGTAAGACTGTTTTGTAAAGGGGCAGCAGAAACTAATAGTAATACAAAAACTCTTACTTGCTTTCTGGTATCCATCACGCTTGTCAGATGTGTGTAAAGTATATGCCATCTTGTGTTGACAAGCCCAAAAAGCAGCTGTGATTCTGAAAACTGAAATTACATCTACTGTTTGCTGTTTGAAAAGCAGGCAATACAATAGACCATAGAAACGTTTGACACTGCCCAAGTTTCGTCTGTTAGCTTTTCCTCAGATTTCCTGGGAGAAACATGGATATGAATACATAAAACATCTGAATAACATTTCACTCTCTAGGGCCATATGGATAGGAACCACAGTTTCCCAAGAACTTGTAAGTTAAGCAGTAACAATTGTGAGAAATCTTTCAAAAGTACAATTAGGAGGAGCTTGAAATGACCTGAGTATGAAATAACCTTTCACTTGCCTCCATAGAAGTGCTCATTTGAGATTTGCTCCCTGGAAGCTTATCAGACCTGGAAAAGCATGAACAATTTTGGTGCAGGTATTATCATCTACACAAACAAATGCAGAGTACTGAAACACACTGTCAAAGTCAGTCGAAGTTACCACACGTGCTATAGCTCTGAAATGCAGGTCCTGTTGTTATTTTGATACACAAAAGCTGTGCCTAGCCTAATTTTGTTGACCATGATGGTAGAGGATTAACACAGTCAGTTTGTTATTTGCTCCTAAGTGTTTATAAACCCCCTCTTGGGTTGATAAGAAGTTCTAAGGTTAGAAAGGACTGTTGTAGTGATCCTGATGTGACCTATATAGCCCTGGATATAAAACCTGTTGAAATAATTTGTCTCCAGTAGAGTAGTTGTGGTTAGGTCAAATCAACAAGACAAAACCAGGATTCACTCAAGGCAATTCTCTATTTCCTAAAACAGCAATGGTCCTTTTGCCTCTGCAACTCACCATCAGATGTATTAATGTCCAACATCCCCTTATTGGTTCCACGTTCAAAAGGAAAGTGCTGTGAAGGAGTTAAGGAAAGAGGATACTGTTAGATCCTGTTGCTGTGAATTAGGCTTCACTTCTTCTATAGTATTTTTTTGTTTGTTTATTCAATGGTTTAGCTTTGTTTTAAATATTTAGTGTGGGTAGTCATGCAGCTCACCTATTGTCACATGCTTCTGAAAATAGGGAGGACAGGTAATAACTGCAGCTGCAGTCCTGTTTCTTTGTTAGCAGAAGAGGCATGAGAGGAAGCATCAGTGCTGTTCTGAGTGCAAACAACAGCTGAACCCACTGCTGGCTTTATATCACAAGGCTGGTTTTTCCTTCTATGTGATATACGGTCTTTCCAGAGTTGCTGCAGTCAGAACTGGTCCTGTGGGTGATAGCCCACACCCCAGTAAATCTTCACAGCAGGCAGTGTTTCCGTGGGTGTTAATTTGGGGTAGAAGAACAGAAAATACCTCTCTCAGCTGGGTCAGTTAAGGGATCCTGATTTTTGGAGGGGGTTCCTTTGTCTGGATAATTTCCTGTGACATTGTGTGAGGGAGATGAAAGGGTAAGGTCGTCTTCTATTAGCAAATAGGGTTATTCACACTCAAATTTATCAGTTGCTCATCCTCCCGTGTGTCGCCAAGGTGCATTGGTTTATTCTGCATTGGAAAATTGCCCTGGAAAACCAAATACTTACTGTAGCTTTAGTTGCTTCCTTGAAGCGAACACTGCACAGCTTTAATTATAATTTAAAACCAAAGTCTGATATCTTTTACAACAGAAGTTTCTTTTTGAGTTAAACAATGATGAAGAGATTAATGGAGCTCTGTAGGAAGGTGATTTTTGATGGAGATGAAATACTG
The DNA here is from genome assembly GCF_000737465.1 of Haliaeetus leucocephalus. Lineage (NCBI taxonomy): Eukaryota > Metazoa > Chordata > Aves > Accipitriformes > Accipitridae > Haliaeetus > Haliaeetus leucocephalus. The sequence continues at coordinate 3,077,987 of NW_010973072.1, forward strand.
TCTGTGCAATTTCACATGATTGATTTTCGTTGATTAGGTACCCGTCAAAGTGCAGTCAGCAATGCTCAGGATATGATCATAATACACTAAAGAAAGGGGCAGCTCATTAAATGAAGAGAATCATCCTGCCATCCCATCACCGCCCCCCCCCCCCCCCCCCCCTTTTCCTCCTTTAGGAATTCAGGCCTCACAAGACTTTTGTGCTATTTGGAAAAGGGTATGGTATATATACCAGACTGCAAAAAGAGAATCCTTGATATGCAAAATGAGGCATGCAAAGATTTCTCTTCATTTCTTTTATTTATTTTTAAAAGTTTTGAAGAAGCATAAATTATCCTGTGAATATTCCCTACTCTGAGTAGAAGCAGTTCAGTATAATCGGAAGAGCAGCCTTCAATTTGGCTATTCCCAGAGCAGGAGTGTGCTGCTAAATCATCTCTGTTATCAGTGGAGCTCTAAAAACAAGGCTATTGACCATGAGATGAATTTTGTCACAAGCTTGATGTAGGAGTCAGTTTTGACATTGCTCTAAATGTTCTCTTCTCAAAGAAAAGCTCTATTGAGAGCAGATGTGTAAAAGTTAAGCGGGAGATTTTAGATTGCATAAATGAGAATGAGACATCTGATTTAGCCAGGCTTCCACTGAGACTTGAGCATCTCACTGTCCTTTATGCCTTTGAAAAATCTTCCCTTTAACCGCCATCTTACAAAATGTGGTAGGAATATAGTAGCAGGATAAGTCAGACTATATTTGTGCAGGTTTCTTGATTTTGATATCACAATGCACGTTCACAACTCTTCCAAAGGACTCAAACGTTTTCATGTCACTTATCCTGGGCTATGTGAACCCTTGCTTTCGCCTCTCTCATAAGGTGAATGCATTTTATCTCATTTGAAGATGTTTGGTGACCACAGAGAAATGTCTCGGAAGAAATCGTAGCACACGCCTTTATGCTGGTGGAAAATTTTGTCATTCATAGCAGTGAGGCCATTATGCACTGATGTTACTTCAAACCGCTGGGATCTACCTTTGTGCAAGCTTTGAATTTGGTTTTGCCAACTTCATTTTGGATTCATATTTTAGAATTGTAACTCATAACAAAAGTGAAAGCTAATGTCGACTCAGCAGTACTGCTGTGTATTGGGGGATTTGAGAATTTATTACATAAATGAATTTGTGTGAATATTTATGCTTCATTAGTTACTCATTGGTGTGGAACATAGTATGGGAACTTTGTACTTACTGATTTTCTCAAGTTAAACTGCCAGACCGTTCGTGACTGATATTCCCATATTAAGTGTGTGCAGCTTTTAACACTTGACTTAACAAGTACCTTTAATTTCACTGAACATAAGTTATTGATCATGGTGCTTGTTGCCTGGAAGCTCCATTCCTGATTGTTAATTGAGCCATTGATTTTTTTAACGTTATCATTAACAAAAGGGTGAATGCTGTATTGTAAAGCAGTCTGCTTAGAGTGGGGAGGACAGCAGTGTGGCTGACCAAAGAAAATATATTTTTTTTAAACCTAGCATAACTGAAATCAGTTCAAAAACTCCCATTGACTTGAGTGAAGACAGGATTTGACTCAATATGGATTTGATTTGGCAAAAGTAAAGTTAATAGGAAAGTTCTGTAGATTTCAGGGATGCCAGATCAGACCAGATGTTTGGTACAAGTTCTGCGTGTTAGCATGCTTAGCATGACGCTAAATCCAACCCAACAGGCCTTGCTGAGAAAAAGCTCATCTGTATAAGCTCAGGCTTGGCACCACATTCATACAGCCAAATAGCTCCCTGTTTAGAGCTGGCTTATGGCCAGCTGACTTGCAGCTCAGGCACAAGGAGCTTGCCTCTGTCTGCAAAAGACCATTTAGGCTGTGCCAAGGTTAGTGGAGCCACGCTGATTTACACCAGCTGGACCAGCCCATTGCTTTGTTTTATATTCACTGTTACCACGTTACCCAAAAGGTGCACACGTAGCAAATGAACACACCCAACAGCAATACCACATCTAACTGTGAAATGGAAAGCAATATCCCCATGTTAGAAATATAACCTGTGGACACGGAGACTTAGTGGTAGTAAGGATAAGCTTAGGGTTTAAGGTGAATAACGATGCCTCTGGCAGGATGGGGGACAAGAGTAATATATACACAGATCATATATATATATGTGTGTGTGTCTGATGTTATGGATATGACCTATAACTGAATTTTGTGTAGTTTCTGGTGTACAATGCTATGCAGTATGCAAGTACCTGTTTAATTACAACTGCCTCATTGTCTTGGAACTATTATTACTGTCCATGAGGTCATCTCGAGTACCTACAGGCTTTGGAGAAAGTACCTCAGTTCACGAAAAGCCTTTTGCTTGTATTCTGTCATGCGCAGCTTTTATGATTTTTAAAATAGAACAGAAACAATGTTTCTGTCTCAAAGGCATATGATGGAATTCATTTTCCTCTTCTCCTATGGACATTGTTTTTAACAGCACATACCATGGTATGCGGAGAGCAAGCTGTTTCTTCTGAGCTGTCTTGCAGACTTACACGGTGATTTTTAATTGGCATGACTAGTAGATAGAGTCTAGATAGTTTGAAACAATTCATTATTGCTATCCTTGTAGAATCATATCTAAAAAATAAAAATACCTATTAGAGGCTACTGCAGAGGTACTCATATTCATGAGCCCCCTGCAAAACACTATCGCAGTTTGACAACTATGGTAAGAAAGTATTCATGAGTTTACGATTTTGAAGGGTATGAGTTCTTTGTAGTTCTCCAAACAGTTTCCAGAAACTATTTTATGACAGTTTTAAAAGACTTCAGAGACTTTTACTCTTGGGTATACCAGCTTTCTCTGGAAGACAGGAGTGTGGCGAGAGGTCTAAGCAGAGGTAGTAATGATTCAGGTGACATCAGCTCTCCTCATTTCCTGACCTTGTGTGGCTGACAGTTTTAGTGAGGATGGAAACAATGCTGATTTCTGAAGACTGTCAAGTGCAAGCAGTTTTCTGCTGAGTTGTAGGAGGCTGGAGATCTATAAACCTTTTTAAGTGCTAGGAGGAATGAGAGGGCATTGTTTTCATTGCAGCTGGTCGTTGAGTCAGAAAGAGAATAGTAACTATTGAGGGACGGACCTCTGCAACAAGGCTAAGCTTTATTTATTAACTAGTAAAATTTCTTAAAAGGAGAATGAGCAAGCAAAAATTTCTTAGCTCTGCTGCTTTGGACAAATAAATAGGAATGCAGAAATTGTTATAATAACACAGCATGAATTTATATTGCTAAGGCAACACAAGTTCTTCCATTTTGAAAAATCAACATAAATGTGAATAACACTTCAAGACTATCCAAAACTAAAATACTTGCTACTGGAAAGCAACACCCCCAAAATTTGGGGGAAAGCAGCATACCAATTGGTTGCAATTTTTCAAAGGATTTGTCTGACTTAGTCTAAGATGTTTCTGTACTAAAACCTTGGTTCTATTCCCAGCCCAACCAGCCAGATTTTTGAAAGAGTTCAAGATATATTTATTGAAATAAAAAGTCAAAGATTAAACTGGTGGGGTACCCAATAGGCCCTGGATGGTCTGAAATGTCACCCTGGGAGTTTAATGTTTAGCTCATATTTATTGCCAGTGTTTCAGGACAGTTTGTCAAACTAAAACATACCGAGCTCTGCTGAAGATCTGGTTACTTCCTTTATGCCTGAAAGGAAGATAAGGATGTGAAATTACTCATGAACATTTTGTGGTCTTCCTCTACGCAAGGACTCAGCCATTGACTCTTAGCATGTTTTGTAACTACCTTTAGAAACACAAACTGGAAGAAAAGTGTATAGTGCACTTCCATGGTATTTTGTCCATAATCTAAATACTTCCTGAGATACCATTTGGGTACTCACCTCCATGAAAAAATGTATGTGTGTCCAGCCGGGTTTGGGGGTTTTTTGCAGTTGAGCAAAGAGGCACAAAGGAGAATTTTTAGGGTAGCACATTACAAAACAACACATTTTGTTTCCAAAATACTCTTTGCTTCTGGGAGGGCTGTACAGAGATCCCCCATTTTCTGAATGCTTTGGATCTATGATCAGACCTGACAATGGAAATGCTCATAATGAATCCTTGCCTTCTACATGAAGAGAACACGAAAATGTGCAGAACAAGGTGGAGGTCCCATTTTTCTTTCGAGGGAAGGCTTTGGTACCAACTGTGTGATAAAGATACAGCCAAATCCCTGCCTCTCTGAAACAAAGGAGAAGAAAGCCACTGGCTTTTGGCTGGTTCTCCTCCCATCTCTTCCTGCTCCTGGTATAGACAGTGTTAGGACTGTACCTCCCAGGCTTAGAGACCGGGGGGGAAGTCTTATTTGGGTGTCATTTGCAGCTTGATGACAATATTGTAAGCTATCATTTCCCAGTTAAGAGTAATGCCATACTGTGCACACAACTGCATAAGGTACCTCAGCACTTTCAGGGAACAAGTTCTTTATTAAGCTACAATGTAAGCTTAATTTACGGTAATCCCATGGGACACCTCCTTGATTTTGTCTCATACAGTAACTTCCCAGAAATCCAGATCCCAGGACCCCTCTGAATAGTTAAAGTCTCCCCAAAGACTTGACAGGAGTAGGTAGCAAGGGCTCTTTCAATACAGTGTTGGTTTTTTCCTCACATTTTTCCTGTAGTGAACATGTGTATGGTTTCAGATCCAGCTGGACAAATCACCCAGTCTACGGCATTCACAGCTACTTTGTTCCCTCCATCCTGTTGTGTTAAAAGTGATAAAAAATTTTAAAAAACAGCTAGTCTTTCAATCTGTTTGATTTCTGTCCATCTAACATTATTAATTGACCCTGAGGTCTAATTCTGAGCAATCCAGTGAAAGACAATAGTACTTTGATTCTCTCATTTGACCTGTCCAGCCAGAGAAATAAGTTCCAAATACTGTTGGTGAAGTTAATATGGACACCATACAGAATTTCAACCCACCAAAGGGATTTGTTTTTAAGCCTCTCTGAACTCCAGTATCTGGACGAAAGCTCTGGTGTTTAGAATTAATGATGTCTTGGGTTAGCTCACACAGCTTGCAGCGCTCTAGCTACTGCGGTTTGATGACTGTCACTGTTGGTTGGGTCAAGAATAGCTGCCACAGACATAATCAGTGCGTTTCCTCATTTTATCAGACTGGTGCAAGAGGTAGTCATTTTTTCCAGGGGACAGAATTAATGGGTGAATGTGCTGTGGGGCTGGCACATGCTGCCTCCAGTTTAATAGCTGAATTAGAATCTTTTAAACCCTTGGCACCAAGAAATGTGATTTCCCGATGCTTAAGGCTAATGCTGTGGTAAGTGCTGGGAAATCTTGACTGATAGTGCTAAAAGTTAACAGAGACCAAAAAAAAAAAAAAAAGGCACAATAAATCTTACCTGAAGTGTTTGGCTACATATGAATTACATATGTGCATATATGTATTGGTCTGAAAGGTATGAGCACACACAGAGAGATTAATTAGAGTTTAACCTGCACTTAAAAGGATCATCAAATCTAATATTTTTTCACTCAATATTTCAGCATTGCTTCTGGTGGCCAAGCTTGGGGGAAAAAAGATTTATAACCACTATGTGAGAAACTGTATCAAATAAATAATGGGGCCAAATTAAATACATTGATTAACTATCATTCACTATCCTGTAATCTCTTAATGACTAAGGTCTAATTTAAGACAGACTAGAATCAGGATTAAATTCTGAATTGCTATTATTATTACATGTATTCATTAGGTTCTAGAGGAGTTCAGGAGAGATTAAAAAGGCACCTGTGAATTAAGACCAGCTATTAATGGGGAAAGTTGAAGGACTTATCCATATTAAAGGCATTTTTCTTATTCAGATAGCCTAACAAATGGAAGCATTAAACTTTACAGATTGTTTGTGTATTCATGGTTTTCATCAGTCTAGTTTATTGTCAGAAAATCTGTAGAGCACCTGGAAATATAATAATGGCCACTGTGTTGCATTTACTAATTGGAGTAGCAGAAAGCTAATTAGCTTTTCAGGGCAGTTGAAAACGATAAGATTCAGTCGGTTCTGCAGCCAGTGCAACGAAACAAAATGGAGGGGGAATGGGCGAGGAGGGGAGAAAAGCACTGTTTTTTTTAATTGACCTGTGCATGAAGCTATTAATATTTAACACTGTGAGTTTCAGGCTGGCCAAGATGTGCCACACTCAGGCAAGTTACTAACCCATTTGAACTTGAGGGACCTCATCAAAGAGGTGAAAAAGAATGTTTTTGTTAGCTTACTCATGTATTTGTGTCAGAACAGAGGTAAACACCACCACAATCTTAATATTTTTTGCAATTTCTCATGTTCTTCTGTCAGTGATATGTCTGTAGCCCTGTCAGTCAGGTGCATTAGAAGTCTACATTTTCCAGCTTCAGCCACATGTTTGGCTCCAAGACACCACAGCCCAACCATGAGGCAGCTTGGATAGTTAGAATTTTAAATAGCAGTGGTATCTTCTGGGAAGAGCTGGCGTATGAAAGTGCCACTAGAGCACTTCAGTCTGTGTGATGGTGTCATTGATAGGGCTTCTCACTGCCCGTTGCTGGGAGCTTGGTGGGCATTACCCCTGCGGTTGGAAGAACTTGTTTCCCCTAACAGTCTCAGTTCTACAGAGTAGAGAGACAAGTGGTTGCTCAAGTCCAGGTCACGCTCAAGAAATCACTTCAGTACCTGTACAATTTTCTCTAGCCTTTAGAATGCCTGGAATTAAGTTATTAACCATATGTGTTTGTGTTTTGGAGTTGCAATGAAACAAAAATACCATATATTTTTCTGGTGTGAGGAAAAACTCTACAAATTGACTTTTAAGATCATATATGTTCATCTCTTGCTTGATAATCTTTTCTTATGCTTTACTTCCATAGGTATCTGATGCTTTATGCCTACATGAGCGTTGTCTACCTTTAATAAACAGGTAGCCTTGCAAAAGTGAATATAAAATGATGCTGCCCTCTTGAATAGTTGATTCCATACTTGCTAATAAAGCACTTGCTACCTTCAGTCCCTCCTCTTCTTGCCATTTTTAAGCCAGTTTTTTGATGTTTTGCTTTCAGTAAAGAGGCCATTATTCCTGCAATCTATCATTATAAGGAGTGCTGCCTACTTCAGAGAACCTCTTGCAGCCTAACTGGAATCACTCGATGATTTGGATCATTAATATATTGCAAAATGACAATAAGAACTGAAGTGAGGGGGCAGGCAGACACAAAGTGCTGATGAAGATATATCTGCTCTGCTGTCAAAATTCCACTTACAAATATAGGAGCCACCATTGGATTTCTTTTAGCTAGAAGGTGAAGCTTTAACATGCCTAAAGAGTATTGATTGTTAACCCTGTTGGTCTCAGTTTGGGAGTAGACTCAGAACCCTTCAGTCATCTGCTTTTCCTCTAGGTTTTTGTTTCTGGATTTTAGTGTGAGATCTTTTAAATCATTCTGCTACTGATATGTTTTCCTTTCTTGAAGCTTTATTTATTGTTATGATGACACTGTAAAGGACTTCTTTTTCTAGGTGTTTTCTCCTTTAGCACATGATTTTTTGAGTTCTTCTTTTCCTACAAAAAAAAAATCTTGCTTTTAATTAGATTTCATAATATCAAAGATTTTTTTTTTTAGAAGGATGCAAGCCTAGGAACAGCAGTAGTTCATCTCCTCATCTGCAGCAGCAGCACTAATCTTGTACACATTGGCATGCACACAGGGCAATAAAAAGTGACATGATGTAACATTTCGGTGAAGAATTGTAGGCACTGAAGCCAAATCCTGTCATTTAAGACTTTCTGTGAGGAGTGATTTATTCTCAATTTGCCACTGTGGGCTTTTTTTTGAGAGAGAGAGATTGTGTGAGTGTTGGGAATTATGCCTACACTTTTTAAGCATTACTAGTGACTTTAGTTGTCTCTGCCTTCAGGTACCCAACGTGACATTCCAGAGAGGCTTGATTCTTGGCACATGTTTACTCAGCTTGTTCAGAAAAAACTCTGCCTCAAGCAGAACACCCCAAATCATTGGTTTTGACTATCTGTTACCTTCTGTTCTGAAGATACCAAAGATGATGGCTGTAAGGGACAATGTTTCAGATACCATGCTCTGATCTAGCAGAAGAACTTCTAAAAGTTAGCATTTTCTCTACCTGTACAGGTTTTCAACAGGCAGAAATCTTCTTTTGCTCCTAGAATACGAGCTAGGACAGAGGCTGATGGGACAAATCACTTTTCACATTATTAGTCTTCTGAAGGCATAGATCAATTGCCTAGAGCTGTTTCTTCCTTTTTAGAGGCAAATATATAATCTTATTAATGATAATGGGTTTTTGCCAACAGCATGATATTCCGTATTGTTCAGTTTAATAATCAGCATGAAACCTATTAACTGCATGAGATATGGTGTTGGAAATCTGGGGTAAAATCTCTGGCACTTGGAAATATTAACTAACTTGTTTGCAGTACTGCAATCTCCTACAGTTAACATTCTGGCAATTACGAAGATACAAGGTCTTAAAGATCAGCTTTCTGTTTTGTGCTATGCCTGTGCTTTACCCTGCAGTCAAAATCCAAAGTAAGCCTTTTTGGAAGCTGTGAAAGCTTGGAAGAGTTTCATCTAATTTAATTTCTTGTGATTGTGAACACTTGGGTACCTCCTGGTTCTGACTGAGTCTAGCAATGACTAAATCAACAGAGCATCTCTTCTCAAGCAGTGTTGATTTTGGGGAAAGTAAATCAATTACCCAGCCGAGGATTTCACCTCAGTTGTGTTTTGATGCTTTTATGTTATATTTTGTGTTCCTCCATTGCCATTTCACTTTTGGCTAGCAAGAATGTGGAATTAAGCTGCTTTTTTTCAGTGACTGTGAATGTTTCTGCTTAGAGTCAGTTTTCCTTTCCTTGCCTGTGTCTGTCTCAGTTGCTCAATTTTGCTGATGAAAGTTTGAAACTTCCCCTTCATGAGAGGTCAGCGAAGCTTGCAATTTGTCACTTCAAGACATCAGTTCCTATAGCAAATCTCTCATTAAATTTTCCTTGTGCATATCAGAGGTTGAGGTCGTATGGCCCCAGGTTGTCTTGTCTCTGAGGGAAAAGCTGGTGTTGGAGTATTTGATTGCTCCACCACAGCTGTGAATTTGAAGAAGTCAATCTTTTCTGGTTTGCACTCCCTCTAGGGCATATTTCCTCCTCTACACAATTTAACAGTGATTGGCTGTTTTAATAGCTTTTGAATAAGTTTGTTCTTAAATGTGTTTCCCCCATTTCTCCTCCGTGCACAGTACGGAGTTTGCACTCTGAATAACTTAGTGGTTTGCCTTGATGCTTTCCATGCCCTCAGCTCCCTCTAATCATCTTTTTAAGTATAGCAATAAGTAATTGGGGAATGTCATTTACACTTCCCACTTTTGGTGCCATGAAAAGAACTGATGCTTATCATGGTGCCTAGAAGTCCCCTCATGACTTTCCTGTTAAAACTGTTCTGCTATCTGCCAAGACCTGAATCTCTCTGTAATTACTTTCCCAACATTGTTCTGGTACGAAGACTATCTGTAATCACTCTATGACAAGTTTCCTTCTCATCCTTCCTGTAGACTTCCACTTGCTGGAGCCTGTTGCTTTAGATTTCTTTACTTTTCAGAAACTAGGCAGTGAAGATGAAGACTTTCCACACCCATTTAGCCATTTCCCCATTTACTGGTTTTCTATGCAAACTCCAGTACAGCATCTTTCAATGGAAGGCTACAGCTAGCACGACTTTTCATGTACTTTTAATTTCTTTGGCTGAAGTAGATGAGATTTTAGCGTGTGAAGTCACGCCACTCTTTTCTTTCTGTTGCATGGCATTTTATTTCACTTTTTCTTCTCGAAGAAACCTGACCTTAGTGTGTAATGGAAAGCACATCTATGTATTAGATTTCCTAAATATCCTTCACACAAACAACAGTATATTCTCAAAATATTAACTGGTAATACTTTATACTGTTTTAAGAGAAAATAAGAAATACAGTTCTGACTTGGATGTCAATACTGTGTTCACCTTCTTGTTTAGGCTGGCATTGCTCAGAGCCTCCATGCCTACACTGGCAGAGGCTGGGTACAACACTGAGACTTGTGTTGCTCACAGTGCAGTGGAATTTGCAGTCAGACACACTTCCATCCCTGGGGGAAAAACAGGCTGTAGTGAAGGAGAAGAGGATTAAAGCTCAGCTACAAGTCACTCGTGCAAATCCACAAAGAAATTGGGGCTTCTAACTCTCATTGCTTAACAAGGGATTTGGGCACTTAAATCCTTCTAAGAGGACAAGTGGGAGGGGAGTTGTTACAAAATAATTAGAAAATACTGTGGTCTGGAGAAAAACAGGACCTTTTCCTGTTTTTCCTGTGCTTTCCAGTGTACCCTGACTTGCAGCAATTTTCTTCCCTTTAAGAAAAAAGCCAATGTTACAGGTTAGTAGTTCTTACTAAGCAATCTAATTTAGTTTGTTGTCTTTGCAAAATATGTCCTGCAGCTTCTCCTATGGGGTCTCTATGTGCTTCCCTGCACATGTTCTTAATGTAAGCAGTGCCTTAGAAATGTAGCTAATAGTGCAAGTCAGCTGAAGAGAAGAAAATTTGGAGAGAGGGGGAGGTAACTCTTAAGGGAGAGCAGCATAACCTGTTCTTTTGCTTGGGGCATTGAGCTCTAAGGACACAACAAATGGGTGCAAATGCCCCTGTGGCCAGAGAAGTAGACAAGGGGGCCAGGGGCTGTTAGGAGAAAGAGGCACTACACCAGTTGTGCTGGAGAGAGAAAATTCAGATTGACAATCAGAAGGACATTTTGGTGAGAGTGCGGTGACTGGTGAATGCAGGCATCAGACCAAAGGAGCAAACACTTCTGTTAGAGAGGCATGATGCCCCTCATCACCACCAGTGTAGCCTGAAACAGGAAAAGGGTGTATCAAAGCCCACAGCTGGAGCTGTTCCTGCCTTGCTGTGTTGTGAACAGCTGCTGTGTTGTTCTCACAACTGTCTGGGTAATTGAAGGCACCCTTGAGGACCAGGTTCTGTTGGCCCAAGACATCCCTGAGCAGCAAAACTAAGGTTTCCTCGGCCTCGTCAGCCTGATTAGGACATCTGTAACAGATACCAACCATAAGATCCCCCTTGGTGACAACCCCTCTAATCTTGATCCAAAGGCTTTCAACAGACTTTTTGTGGTGTCAGTTCCGCTCCATACACTCAAATTTCTCTTTTATGAAAAGTGTGACTGCACCTCCTCTTCTTCCCTTCCTATCTCTCTGGAAGAGTTTGTAGCCATCCATTGTGGTCTTCCAGTCATGCAAGTTATCCCACCAAGTTTTTGTGATTCCTATGATGACATAACTCTCAGAGAAGGTGTGGAGCTCCAGTTTCTGCTGTTTGTGCATTGGTATACTTGTACTTGAGGTGGCTGGACTTAGGGTTCTTGCCTTTGGAGAGGGTACAAAAAAATCATGAACAATGAAAGACTCAATGGCTTGCTGAAGCACTGGATGCTGATTTTCCTCATCTTTTGCTATTGCAATGTAAAGAATCAATTTCTATCCATAAATTTTCCATGATCTGCTCACAGTAGAGTATGGGAGAGACTGTAAGGGTCCTCTGTGCTAATCCATAGCTGTTTTAAATGCATATACAAAGATCTATTCCTGGTGGTGTTGGCAGGCCTTATAACTGTGTAGATGGGGTGTCAAAAAGAGGGCAACTCTCTTTGGCCTAATAGACAGGAGTTGAACTACTAATACCTTCAGTTTCCTTTGAAAATCCATGCAGTGCAAGTGCTCCTGTGAAGTGTATTTGACTGAACAGGTTGCGTAGTCTTTCTATCCTCTTATTAAAAAAGGAATAATAATTTAATAGTATTTTAAAAAAAAAGGCAAGTAACATGACATTTGTCACTAAGCAGAGAGGCAAACTATTTGTGTTTCTAATAGGAGCCACTGGGAAAAGAGAGATTTGGGGGGAAAAAATCAGCCAGAGGGAATAGGTTGATGAAAGCTGTAAGTTCTAAGAAGGTTTTATTTCTTTACTGCTTTGTAGTTCCTGTGGGTAAGCAAGTAAACCTGACAGTTCAAACTACATTTTCCTCAATATCTCAAAATTCATTTGACTTCCCATGTTACTAATTATTTTTCCACCTGAGAATCAGCTATTTTATTTCAGGCTACAGCAAGGAAAAAAGATGCAGCTTTATTACCAGGGTCAAAAAAAAAAAAAAAAAGATCTCTCTGCATCCTTGATAGCATGCAGCCTTTTGTAAATAAGAATATCAGTTCTTCTGTTTTTTAGTGGTTACAGTAAGCTCTTAGCACCTACAAGGTGGAAAAAGGAGGTGAAACCTTTTCTTTCCCCTCTTGAATGAATAAGCTCTGTTATTTAAAAACTTATTGATTTCTATAATGCTAAACATATAATATATTCAGGAGATTTTAATCAGCTTAGAATCTGTAGGCTGGTCGTTGAGAATTGTGGAAACCATAAGTGTTAATTTCACTTCTTTTTTAGAAAGCATCATACAGGCATTAATTAAGTCTTCAATTAGGCATCCTATTACATTTTGCTTTAGAGACGTTAAAGGCCTGGCAAACATACTCTGTCAAATCAATGGGAGTCTTTACATTGATTTCCATGGGATTTGGACAAGTCACAAAGGAGTCGATTAATTTTTTCATGGAGTGACAAAGAAATGGATTCCATATATATGACCTACCCCCATCTTTTCTTTTCCTTTGAGTCTTTGATGGTCAGAGAATGTACTCTGAGAAAAGAAAGGCTGGAGTAAAAATATCGTGTCCAGAACAATAGCTTAATGGTTCAGTTGATCTCTGAAAATTCTGCTGTTATTAAGCAAATAAGAAATTCAAATGGATAATTCATAAAATGGATACAAACTCAAGCAGCCATTAGTAAATGTTTTGGATATATGGTTTAATAGCAAAGGTGAGAGACCAGAATTGAGGTGGTCTAAGGACAGGCCTTCCTAAAGATAAAAGTAACAAGCAACTTGCAAGCAGTAACTTGAGAAATTATTTATAGATATAATTTATAACCAACCTTCAGAAATGCAACCTTGCAATAATGAAATGGGATTATTCACAGATCAAAAGCTATACAGTAAGGTCAAAGCTGAAATATGGAAATAATATATTCTGGGGTTTTACAAGGTCCTAGAACACCTTAAAATATAAGTTCATGCTACCTCTAACAGGCCTTCTGTGGAGCTGCCACTTTCACTGCCTTTTTCCTAGAAGACTGTTCTAGTCCTGTGAAGAAATGGAGGCTGTAAGAGCTAGGCATGGGGGTGCTTGGTATCACTTGTGGCAGTTGTGCCTTGGGATTTTTACAGACCCCTAGAAGACATCCATGCCCTACAGATGTTGGTGAAGACTTGCGTTTATTGTCTCATACACCTTGAGGCCTGGACTAGTAACATTTTTAATGAAAATTTTCAAAAATCTGTGGAAGTTGGGCCAATGTTCTGAGGGGTGTTTTTTGTATCTCACATCTCTGTTATCAACGAGATCTGATGGTTAATTTGAGGGAAAGACAATTGTAGATCATGACAGAAATTGTTTTGTCATCTATATCAAGCATACTATTTTCCCTTCACCTATATTTTCAAGAGTCTATTCATATAATCTCAAAAAAAAATTCATTCATTCTTTCACCTTATAATGTATCTTAGTAATAGGTTTAATGCCCTTCTCTGCTTCATTAGATCAATTAAGCAGTTTTGGAAAACAGTTAACTACACTAGGAAATGTAAAAATTTTTTTCTTTTGTGCTTTCAGACGGCAGAATGCCATTTTAAGTCAGTTATGCTGAAGGTCTAACAACTTAGTCCACAATATGAAGCTTCTGAGACGTGGAATGTCAAAGCGACAGCACAAGATTATCTCTGATCCATCATTGAATTGTTTGATACACCAGGTATCCAAATTCAATCAAAAGAAGCAAGTGAGCCTCATAAAATGTTCCTCTGTAGGTAAGATAATTAATTTATCTAATTCTTTTTATCATCTGCGAGCAAGAGAAACTGAAAAATTCAGTCATGTAAAACTTGAACAGAGATCACGTTCTGACATTTTATTTGCACATAAAGGTAAATGGTGGCTTTGCTAGTTTTAATATCTGTGATTGAACTACTATTTCTTACTACAATAAATTATTGTAATGTGATCAAGAATATCAGACAGTTGACAACTTTGTCTTGTCCCTTGTCCACTTTTGTGTCCGGAATTTCACTGTATTACTGTGGCCAGTTATTATAAGGGGATGATCTGGTCACAGATGTTTCTGTGATCAGGCCACGTTTAAATGAAATTGGCAGTTCTGATGCTGGGCTGTCTTCTTACCTTCGGTCCACATTAGCTGGCTTTGGAAAATTATTCTTTATGATTCTGTGTATTTAGCAAAAAGAATAACTTTTATAAATACTCTTCACTCTCCTTTCAGCAGTGAAAGGCCAAGCAAGTGTAATTTTGACAAAGGAGGTGTTACTCTTTATTAGTTTCTTCTTACCTTTTCCAGAGCCTGGCCTGGCTTGAGGGACAGGCCAAGATACTTCGTGTATCCTCAAGAACTTCCTTTGCTCAGATATTTAGCAACTTACTATAATTAAACAATGTTCTTGCTTTTTCAAGCAGCTTAAACTGCATAGATAGAGCAGCCACTGGGAATTTAAATGCCAAAGTACATTAAAGAGAAGTGTGTCTGCAATTCACTGGATGGGTCTGCGTGGTTTGTGTGCTTAGACTGTGGGGAGGAAATGACCAATACAGGGAAAATAGATCACTTGAAGATTTCCAAATAAAGCTTTCTGACAAGATTCTGTTGTAATAGATTATTAAGGGAATACCTGCAGAAATAAAATTTTCTCTCCATTTTCTACTTCCCGGAGGAAGGTGAAAAGAGGGGAGAGCAGATCTAAAGCCAAATACTGTAACTTTATTGATTTAATTGAAATTCCTGACAATATCAGCTGATGGAAGGAAGACTTGAGTCTGTCTCACAGTAACCTCTTCACTTCCATTGCATTAAAGATATAATATGAAGTCATGAGACTTCTTTTTTCTAGAATTTAAAAAGGAAACAGCCCTTCAGCTGCTTACACAGTGATTTAGATAACTTAACCATTGCACTGGGTTTTCTCAGATATTTGGCATATTTAATGAATTTCTCAGACATTTAATTTTCTTTGTAAGTGCCAATTATCAATCTAAGGTAGTGGAGGATGGTTAACATGAACTGTCAAGCAAGTTTATAAAATTATCATGTCAACACTGTACTCTTCTAGCAGAGTGAGAGAAAGATTACAAGAAAATGATATTGTTATTTAATTAAACAGTGTGCACGTTAATATTTTGCTATTACTCATTACTTGTTTTTCATACTGGCAAGTACTAGCTGTCATTTTATGGTGCCATCAGTTTGTTGTCCTTGGTGATGGGCAGTTCCTTAGATGGCCTGAAAACTGCAGGTATTAAATTGGAGGGGGGCCTGTGTGTAGTAGAAGTGGTGATTGTTGTCACCCTCCTAACGCTACCCTAATGTGATGCCAAACAAGATTCAGTCACAGTCGACTGTGCAAATATTTCAGATGCAATTTCCTGTTCTCACTTTTTCAGCCGTCAGTAGGAGGAGTACCGATACCCTAAACTAACATCTTTTTGAGGTATAGTCTCAAGTCGTCTATACATTCAGGGTTCCCACATTGTCTCCAAATCATCAAGGTTATCTGTTGCTGGGTTTTGTATTTAAATTTAGATCTGACAGCACTCAAAACTCTGCTAGCTCAGATACCCATGCTCGTTTGGATCACATGGCACAAGCATTGCTTGTGGAAACCATGTGAGCTCTCCTGGAGTAGCACCAAGAGTAGATATAAAAGACCTTGCTGTAGACTAAGGATGCAAGTAGTACCTGACTAACATCCAGACTGGTAGAGAGACTAGTCACCAACGCTAATCCCAATTTCCACCACTACAGAAAAACTCCTTTGAACATAGCTTTATATTTTAGGTCAAGAAAATGAATGTTTCTTTCCCATAGTGTTGATAGGTCTTCGGCAATTCTAATTAATGAGCATTCAGTTTTCCCTGTGGTAACAATAGATTTGCTCTAGACTTTTTAGGAACATTTTTAGCCTCTCTTGTGGCTACCCTCAATTATTCTTTTTTATTCTGAGATTTGTGTCAAAATAAATCCTGTTCCTTCCAGGATACTTAAGGGCTGGTGGGAGTGCTCTATGTGATGGTTCCATTCCCTGTCAGAATCTAACTAAATAAATAAGCGCTGTCCATGATTTTGATTTTATAAGTAATCTCACTCATGCAAGTGACTGACTTAAATTTACAACTTGGCAGTTTTCACGTCTGTCAAATTCTGGTCATTGTGAAAATGGTTTTTTGTAATGTCTCTCTCTTTTTCATTGAGGAGGTAGGCATCTTCCTAACTCACCAGGAACTGTGAAACTTCTCTTGTAGTAAAAACAAGCAGTGTGAAATGGCCACAGTGCTGGAAACTAAAAAAAAAAAGCTGTACAAAGATAGTAAATGGCAGACCCTCCTTTAAGAACTTGCAAACTAAAGAACAATACGGAAGTGTACACAACTCAAGGAGGATTCAATGTGATTCAGAATAAACCAGCATGACAAAAGATTGGAAGTGGATCATGAAAGGGTTGTCAAGCATTGGAACAGGCTGCCCAGGGAAGTGGTTGAGTCACCATCCCTGGAGGTATTTAAAAGACATGTACATGTGGCACTTAGGGACACCATTTAGTGGTGGACTTGGCAGTGCTAGGTTAAGGGTTAGACTCTGGATGATCTTAAAGGCCTTTTCCAACCTAAACGATTCTATAATTCCATGTTGAGCATTTCTTTATTGGAGTCTTGAAGGACTGGACGCTGAGCAAAGCTTTGGATCTCGGCAAGATACTTAAGCTGAGCAGACAGAGCTGCGAGTACTCTAAAAAAAGTTTTCCTGAATCATAGCCTTATTCTTGGGAGGCGCAGATTGCTTGATTGAAGAACTTCCCTCCTTTCTTGAAAGAAAAGAAACTTAATTGGGAACTGTAAATGCTTAACACCTCTATAAATCAGACCATGTCCAAATCCTCAAACCTAGAGAGGGGTGCACATATTGATTCCCATTACTAGAAGGCCATTTACATCTGGCAGAATTTGGCCTTCAATTTTTAATTAATTCTGCCCTGGAGATTTTGTAATGTTATGCAAGCAAGAAGAAAGCGATCTGTTCCTGCTACATACTTAATATATCTATCAATACAGGTACCTAGCAAAAATTAGTAGAAGTTATTAGAATCAAAGGATAATTCGGGTTGGAAGGAACCTCAGGAGGTCATCTAGTCCAGCCTCCTGCTTAAAGCAGGGTCAGTTATGAGATTAATATGTTTCCAAGTTTTGGGGTTTTTTACTGCTTCCCAGCAGTTCACAGGTTAATTCCTGCAAAGTGATGATTTCACCAAGTGTCAATCATTTCTTTAGAAATTCAGTTATTATCACTTTTATATGCTTTTAATTCATGGGTTAACTATGGGAGCTCAGTAATGTATAGTGACAATTTTGTAGTCCTTTAAAATTTTACACTCATTATTGTACCACCTTCTAACTTTCCTCATAGTTCCAACAAGTGCTAGAAATACTATTGTTATGATAAGTTATGGATCCCCAATGGAGGCATTTAATTTCATGGTATGTTAAAGGCTATAACAGCCTATTAAAATGGGGGGGGGGGAATCTTACTTAAAAAAAAAAAAAAAAAAAGCAGCAGCAGAAGGAAATGCTTAGTGTCATTTCTCCAAGAGAGCTATTTATCAAAACCCAAATCATAGAGATAAGATTTTTTTGAAGTAATACATTCTTCAGGAGCTAACAATGAGAATGGCGTGGCCATCCTTTTAGCAAACCTTGACTACCATTTCTAATTCAGAAGAGATATCGGTGGCAGCTGAAGAGAGACTAAGCTAATACTGAAGTATGTATATGATTTTCCCTTCATTATTCTTACTAAAATAGCCAAGAAATTAGGACAATTAATGATTCTGCTCATGTGTGAGATTATAATAGCAGTGCACAAACCTGTGAAGGCTTGCTCAAAGCTTAACTTTGCTCACATAAATAGTCCCTTTGGCTTAAAAACGTGGATAAGGCCCTAGTGTTTGTGCTGGCCTTTTGGAAGCTTTCAAAATGCAGTTATCCCTGTGTGAACCTTGAACAGCACTTGCAGGTTTGACTGAGAATCTGAAAATACGTCCCCATGCCAATAGAAGTGGCAGAGCACAGCTGCTTGCTTTTCAGCTCCAAAACCTTTGGGGTTTTTTTGCAGCTGTCTGTCATAAGTACTTGCTTTGGAGAATGTAAATAACTAGAGATGAAAGGTGATTTTTGTATAAAGGAAAATAAGTAAATAGATGAAACCTTTACTAAACTCACTACTCTATTTAGTTGTCCGAGTACCTGTTTCAGTGCCCATTGTAGCCAACAGGAACATTTCCATTGGCTTTAGCAGAAGCTGTGCTGATCCCTGGAACTGTAGCTGTGAGTGCAAATGAAGAACCAGAGCTGAAGAATTCAGGAATCTGGAGTAGGATTAAATATTAATTCTGCCTGGTTGGTATCATCTGGGGCTTAGTCACA
Organism: Haliaeetus leucocephalus; assembly: GCF_000737465.1. Lineage (NCBI taxonomy): Eukaryota > Metazoa > Chordata > Aves > Accipitriformes > Accipitridae > Haliaeetus > Haliaeetus leucocephalus. The sequence continues at coordinate 3,096,721 of NW_010973072.1, forward strand.
GAGGGCATTAAAGAGCAGGTTAAAACAAAAAAATAAACCCACAGCCTGAAAATCACTAAAGTCCTTCCCTATCCCTTCCCCAGGAGTACAACTCTATTGTGCTTTATTATTAATATATCATAATAGCACCAAACACGGGCTGAGTGTTTTACAGTCTGGAGCAACATACTATCCACAATTAAAAAATGTCTGATAAAATTATGAACTGATGAAGGGGGGAGCTGGAGAAAGCAGAGAGGTGAAATTCACAGGTGGCAATCAGATAATGTTGTCACCTCAATAATTTTTTAACACCTCCATGATGTCTTGGAGGTACTACAGTGGGAAACAACAGTTAATAATGGTTTGGTGAGTCAAGGAGTGTTACAGAGCAGGTTCTTTCTGAGTTAGTTGTTTGGGAGAAGTGGTAAGGAAATTTGAAGATTGGAGGTGTGGCAGCTGGCAGAAAATATCTAATGGGAAAAGAAAGACTTTGGTCACCATCATTCCATGGTAATAGTAAGAGCCTTGAATATGAAGGCAAGCAGCCTCAATTTGGAACAACTCAGAGAGCAAATCAAAGTTTCAGCAGCTAAGGTGGGAAATAATTTGCAGCTTTATCAGTGAAGGAGCTGTATGTATAGAGAGAATGTGGGGCTATGAATTGGAGGCAGAATGTTTTAGTACAGCAGGATTCTTTTGAGAATATAATGAGCTTCTGCCCCTAAATTAAAACTTTTCTTTAAAGATTTTGAATCCAAAAATAACTATCAGGGGAGTTTCACAGAGGCATTAATTACTTTCATTCCTAAATCTGACGGTGATCCAAATTCATGTTCCAACTACCATCCCTTTTCCCTTACAAATTAAGGTTGCAGAGCTAAATTATTGGCTTCAAGGACTGCAAAGGCAATTTTCTACATCATATCTCATTCCCAAGTTGAATGTTATACGTAGATTATGCACAAACAATGCTGAAAACCTTTATAGCAGTATCCCTTGAGCCAGTAAACTCTTTGTCTACTAAACAGAATTTCCTAATGACAGTGCGAAAGTATGTGACTGCCTACAGCGGGATTACCTCTTCTCTAACCCTCCAGTGCTCTAGCTTTGGCCCATATTTGATACAACTATTTTTCTCCTTTTTCATAAGCCTACAAGTATTATGATTGTGTGACTGGTATTCCTCATGGTTCTTAATTATCCTGTTTCTTCTGGCTTTGTGAAGTGTTTCTGCTTAATAACATAGAGACATTCATATGAGGCAGAGATGTGTCTTTCAGATGTATCTCCTGTTTCAGTTATCACTAACTTGGATTTTTTTTTTTTGTTGGGTTTGGAAAAAATGTTGGTTGCCTGTGAGGATTTTGTTCGAATAATTCAAGATAGGAATTGGTATTGCCATAATTCAAGATAGACTCTGTATCTGTGTCATACCCACATGCTATTTAACCTGTCCAGTGGTTGAAATAGAGTATTTTTTTTTTTCAGACCAAGATTAGTGCTTGCACCTGGGGACAGCTGAAGTTGCTCCCTCCTCATATAAAGTCTAAAATATCCCATGCTTATCTCTGTCATAAGATTTCAATACAGAGGTCCACCTAGCTTCCACTTGTTTCTTTGACATGCTGAATGCTACTCTCACTTCAAGCGTAGGGACCAGGAAGCTGCAAAGAATAACAACTGGATGCTAAGGATGAGACCCAGGAACACATTCTTAATTTTCTTCTGTGGTCGAATAGTGAAGGAGCATCTCCCTTCTTTTGGCTGGGACTTCTGGGCTGGTGCGATGGTTGCAGGTGACCTGAGGACCACGCTGACGCCTGCGCCTCGGCTGTGCGTGTGTCCTCTGAGAGGGAGTCCGTCTAAACCAGTATCTGAATGAAACGTGCTATACGGGTAAAAACTTTTTTTTTTTTTCTGTTTAATTGCATCTACTCCTTTTCTTTTGTTAAATTTTGCTGATGTACAAATGTAGTTAAAATATCGCAGACCTAAAAGGCCTGTGAACAAACAGCAGCAGCTTCTTGGAACTGCTTAGCTTGGCGCAGCCCCAGCCGGGCTGGTTTTGCAGGCCTAGGTCTGAGAAACAAGTTCTCCTTCTAGAAGCTAAAGTTTGGATTTAGCTGAGCTTCAAGTGAGGATAGACATCAAAGCAGGCGCTGTTGTTTGTTGCTGTTTATGATATGGGGCCGGTTTTAAGCCCTCCGTTGGTGCCTTGGCCTACGGCTTGCACGTGTGTCTATAGAGCCTTGCAGTCACCATCCTCCTCGTTTTAACACACTGGTACAGAGAGAATCTTTGTTTTTCTCCTTTGGTTGTATTAGCAGTTGGGAACAGATTATGGATTTTTTTCATTTTTCTGGTTAGTGCTGGAACAAAAGTCGAACTTAACAGATTTTCCCTCCCGAGGCTGCTGGTGCTCTCTGAGAGCTGTATCCCTGTTTTCCTGCAAATATAATAGTACAAAAGTTAACGTTACTGGTGACCTCCTGGCATAGTATCATTCTTCCAAAAATGTACGCTTAAAAACAAGGCTCTGAAAAAAATATCCTCTAATGCTACAACTGACGTATTTTGAAACTTCTGAAGATATTTTGCAATCCAGAGGTACTTAAATCCTACCTCACTAGTTAGCTTCCATTGAAATAATTGGATCCTGGAATAACTTGAAAACGGGGACTGTATTTTTAAGTAGATATTTTTTAGGTAATACAATGAAGTTAAGGATTTAACAGGAAACAGAACTTGTATCTTTCACATTTTTCCAATTCTTTGGTCTTGTATCCACTTAATAAAACATTTAATATTAAAGGTTTAAGAAAATGCACATATGTTTCTCTGTAATCTGGGCCCACTCTGGAAGGCCCCCAGTAACTGGGGCACCTGAATGGTATAACAGTTTAGCATAATAAAGCCAACATGCACATCAGAGGCACTTGACTTGAGGCTATAAAAATATATGGAACTAGTAGGATGAAATCTTTCTTGTTTCAATAGACTTTTTTATTATTTTTTTTTCCCCAGTCCAGTGTTCTTAGCAAGGGAAGCTGGCAGCAGCCTGTTTCCCAAATTGTACATGAGCCCCCAGGCTCTTCTGGCCACTGAGTTCTGATTTTCCTTGTTTTTTAACCAGCACATCACCCTCTCTGGCATTTGTTCTGCTTTGAAACATGTAGATGAGGGATGGCAGGGCAGTTTACTGCAGTATTCATACTTATTATTTGGGAACCAATGAGAAGAAGAAATAACCTGGGATCTTTTGCAAGGGAATAGGGAAAGGCTTGTTTACCAGATCTCACATTTCTGGCAAACAGCTGGCTGTAGTTTTAATAATGAGCTGCCCATAATTGGAATGTATTTAATCCAAGTTAACACACATGCACTAAACTTGCTAATTGGGAATTTCTCTTTATAATAAGCACATTACTCTTGCTTTTTCAAGTAATGTTAACGTGCTGATACAGCAGAGAGAGTGCACCTCGCTACATGAATGCAGCTAGCAGGCCCCAGTGCATGGTAATTTTTGAAGAAAACATATGGTAAGAGTAATGGCTGAAGTCTGTAGACAGCTTGCCTAAATTACAGTGCATCCATTGAAACCAGGACACATGCTAAGCTGCTGAAAGCAAAGAGATGTCATTAAAAAATGATTCATATACCTTTGCCTTAATGAGTGCTCACACTTGAGGATTGCCAATTGCCTGATCAATAGCTTCACTGCTGCACAAGGCAAAATTCTTTATACAAGTGAAATATTTCCGTTACAGAAGTGAGGAACTTCAGCATATACACTTTTGCCTTAAAGGAATTTGAAAAGAATGTATTTTTTTTATATTTCTGAAACCTGCCTATATTTGAATCTAGTAAATAAACAATCATGCACTGCCATATGGAGCAATTTCATAACAGCACATGGTGAGGTTCTAATGAGTTTTACCATACTGTGCCTGACAGGTGAATTTTCAGCTTTGATTACAGGAGGCCAAAAATAATTCATCCAGGCCAATAAAGTTTCATTTAGATAAGACTCGATTATTTTTGCTATCAGCCATTAAGAACTGTTCTATCCACATTTTCATTTTCAGGCACAGAGTCTGGCAACAAGCAATAATGGATATTTATTGGGCTATCAAATCCACAGAGACTTGTTTACTTATCCAAGTACTGCAATTGTCAATATTCTGTAGTCCACTGACTCCTATCTTTAAAAGGTGCCATGTTTAGGGGTTTTTTTCCAAGCTCAACTCTTAAACTTTAAAAAAGTACTTTGAAGTTAATATTAGTAATGCAGTGCCTAGAGATGCCATTATGCCAGCCAGGGTACAAACAGAGTAAGACACAGCCCCGACACAGCAAATGTACGGACAGTCTTTTGTGCTTATTGACGAGCCCAAACATCTCCAAAGCAGAGACAGCCAGTCTCAGTCCTGCTGCAGGTGGGTGCCCCTGCATTGAATTAACAGCAGTATGAACTCTGCTAACAAGACATACTGTGCTATTGAAGGATTACAACGTGAAGCAGTGTAGGTGCTGCTGTGCTCAAATGGAGCTGAGTTCTGTCTACTGCAACGCTGCATATCTTGGAACAGACAAAAGCAGGTCTGATAGAGGAAGGTTTAGAAATCTTGTGTTAAGCCCGTGTCATAAGCTTCTGTTACCTTAGATCTCACCCTCATCTCTTGTAAATGAATAATGGCCTTAGGCCCTGAAGGCCAAATTATATGACTGAGGCAAAGCCACAGAGTTCATTTTCATGAAACAAACAAATAAATATTGGTTCACTCCATTTTTCACCAAACAAAGACATACATGTTAGAATACTCTTTCAGATAGTCCAGTTTCTCTGGTTTTCCAGCACACTAGGGCATTGAATTATTCACAGAAAGCAAGTGCAAAGGGAGGTGTGCACCACCTAGATCTCCTACAGCTGCAAGAATAAGTAACTGTGCTGTAGCTCTTGCCTTAAAATTTGTAAGAGTTTCTTCCTTGGTGCTTCACAAAATAGTTCAGTGTTCCTGGTGGGCTGGTAGGTCTCAAACTTCTAAAATTTCACCTTAGTACTAACTACTGGGTTTTAGATATCTTAGGTGAAAAGGCATATTGGATGTCATCATGATCTCTCAGTAGCCCTTTATTCCCATTGCTTTATTCTTCACTATTCTTCTTCTCCTTCCTCTTATGTTCAACAGGTGAAAAATGAGCATTTATGCCTTTTCACAAAACTGGCAAATAGGTAGGCATCCCATTCCTGCATAGCGTGTGACATTTTATGCAAAGCTTTATCTCTGACCTTTCCTTTCTTACCCTTGGTTCAATTTCATTCTGCCCTGGGGTTTGAGACAATGAAAGTTAATTATGACTCCTGTTAGGCCCTTTGGGGGGTTTGGCTCTTCATATGCATCTAAGACAAAAAAAGTGACCTTGAAGGTCCTTTTTCAACAGATGTCCCCTATCAAACTTCATCTCCTTTTTCTTCTTTTTCTTTCAAGAGAAATTTTAATTTTCTGTTAAGTGAGGGTCGTGTAAGACTTCAGTATGAATAAAAATTATATCAAATGAAATTCTATTTATTTTTTATTTTTTAGGGAATAATAATCTTGGGATTACTGCTCAAGGAATTTGGAAGTCTTTGCCTAAAATTGGGATTACCTCTGAATCCCAAAGTGGAAGTCTAATTTGCAAACACATTCTCAAAGATGCTGAGGTTCAGACAGATCTTTTATGTCCTCTATTTAAAAATGAAATAAAAGGGGCTTCCGATGGTTTCTAGAATTAATATGAGAATGACTTGGGTACTCATTTGAAAGTATCACCAGTGGCTTGCTAATAGTTTTTCTTTGCATTCATGAGCTGTGTTGCAGTCTGGTGTCCTACTTAAGGAATAAAAACTTAGGATAAGCAAGGAGCTATGAAATTAAACCAGCATATAACTGAGCCAATCTTAGGTAGTATCTCTGAGGTAATTAAGAATGGAGCAACACAGTGATCAAATCAAGGTTGCAATTAAAACTGAATCAACAGATCAATGGGTTCAAATGAGCAAATCATCATATTAATATAGCAGGTAATCAAGTAGAATTAAGAGGTTGGCACTAGAGGGAATTTCTGTTAGTTTGAGTCTTAAATTGCAGGGAGAGAGAGAGAAGACCCCGTTTTCTTTTAGCCTGAGATTCGATAGCGGCGATCACTGACCTAAGAAAGCATCACATGCACGATCTTTCTGATCCTAAGTTTACACCTAGTGTTTTCATCCAGTATTTGTGACAGTTTGATTTTGGTTCATTTTTAGAAGGTGCAGCTTATGAAAACTGTTTTATTCTAGCTCATGGTTTTACAGATTTACTTGTTCTTACAGGTTATTGATCAGTAGAACACTAAAGAATCCACTTGTGGTTTCAACCATTACCTCTGTGTTTAAATTAGGTACAACAGCAGCGTTTGGACTGTCTGCTGTTAACTTCTATTGCTAATGTACCTTGAAGTCCAGTTCTGAACCAGAACTCGATGGGTGAGAAAAGAAGAGGCAGTCCTTTTTCCAAGGTCTTACAACTAAAATATAATATAACAAAAACTAATTAGGAAATCTCAGGGAGCAAGGTAACTGGTTTAGGTATGTGAATAGACAGAAGATGCTCAAAATCATAGGGTGATTTGGGTTGTCAGATCAGACAACCTCCAGTTTTGTTTTGAAAAGGAATCTGTAGCAATCAAGCATAGCCTAGATGTGAAAATGCTAGTAAGAAGTCTAAATCAAGAACATACATGGGCTCCAGGCACTAATGAGAGATATGTGGAGTCTGTGGTGTGAAGACTGAGCTTGATCATCCAGTTAAGAAAATGGGATTAATTCATTAATGTGGATATGCTAAAAAATACAGTTTCATGAGGAGCCTCACTTATGAAATGTGGTTTCTGTGGTGCTCTTCTACAATGGCTCCTTCAGCATCTCGTACTGTGCTAGAGCTCAGAGACAAACTTTCCCTGCAAAGAGAGATTTTCTGTGGGTCAGTTTAGTCCCTTCTTTTCCAAATCTTTGGGAATGCTGATCTCTGAGATCTCCACCATCCTATAAATTTAGTTGAAATATGTTGTTAGTCTCAGAAGTTAGTAGAAGCATACAGACAGCGCAATAACACCAGGCTTGTCTCCTTGGGCAAGAATAACAAGATCGTTTTACATTTTATTGTAATAAATTCTCTTCCTGATTGAAGTATGAATCTTCCCGGACTCAACTAGAATGTGGGCATTCTCTACAATTCTTTAAAAATATTTTGCCAAATAGGTTAATTTCAAGATCAAATCATGTTTTTTCACTGATATAAAATAACTATAAACACAGAGGTAATTCATATGTGCCTGTTTAGTATGATAAACTTGTTTTGCCTTTCCTGTGTTAATGGGGATGGCCTTTTGGAAAGACTGTAAAATTATTATGTGAAAAAGAAATTGTTTAAAATTCAGCATGATCTGGGGAGTTGGGCTATGCTTCTCTGGTCAAAATGGATGCCTACAAATCTTGCCATCTTAATTCAGAGACCAGATGCAACACAGGTCAATTTAATTTCATTACTGTCAGAAGGTCTTCTGAAAAGATTATAATGTTTGCAAGCCACTGCCCGCCGCAAGGTGATGCCACATGAGGAGAGTTCACTGCGGACCACATGCTGGAGTGAAATTAATTAACCCATGTCAGCAATGGAGAGTTAAAAGTGGGCCCATAACTTCTTCGGTTGCTCACGAAAGGCAAAGTAATAATCAGTTTAAATTTCTTCTACTGTTAAGAATCAACACGTAAAAAGTTAAATGAGTAGGTTTTTTTAAAATTGGTGGACATTCTAACAAAAAGGAAAGACTGAAAAAGTAAGAGTACACATAGTTTTATTTTCTCTTTTTATGATAAGTGCTTACTAAGCTTAAACTAACAGAAATGCAACTGCAGCACTGGATTGCCCATGATATCTAATTTTCAAACGGACATAAATACTACAGAACAACTTGTCATTTTAAAAGGGTAAACAGAAAAATCATATAAATTAAGTGACATTTAAGAAGTTCAGGGTTTATATCACAGCCACCAGGGAAATCAGAGACCTAAGGAAGAAATGTTTCTTTAGAGCATTGATGTAATCAAGCCTGGGAGAGAGATTTTTTTTTTTTTTCCCTAAATGATTGTCCGAATAATTTAGAAACATAATTTTGGACTCAGATTGTCACAAAGGATTAACTGTTTCTTTTTAATTATGGATCCTGCATTTGGAATTCATTTTTAACTTGATTGAAAATTAGTTCACTAAAGCAGTAAAAGGCTAAGTGCAATCAAGTGACTGTAAGAAATAAAAAGCCCCACCGAGGCTCTGGTTTTTTGAAAACAGAAGAAATAATGGCATAGCAGCAAAGATTGTGTTGGGTCCTTACCTAAGTGTTTATTAGGCCAGCAGAGCCTGCATTGGGGTAGAGGAACACTTGCATCACCTCCTGAGGTCCATCCAGAACATTTGCTATGAGGCTAAGTCTGTCAAATGCTAATGAGTATCTTTGCAAAAAGACTGCCTCACTCTGGAAAAGGACCTTGAGGTGATGAGTTAAGCGCCATGGTGTTGTCTGTAGCTAACTGGAAAATACATTGACAGCAGAGTCATATTTGAACTGTTCAAGGATGCTCAAGGCCAAGCTCTGCTTAGGCTGGATGGGTTGGGACTGGAAGGGAGAAAAGGAAGTCTCCCGCTAAAACTTTGAAAGGATGCATGAGAGGGGTTCCCCCGAAGTCATGCGGGTGTTAATTGCACCCTTGGTGAAACGCAGCCTGAGAGGGGCATGTCCCCCCCCATCCCCTCTGCAGCAGCCGGGGGTACGTCCTGGTACGCAGTCGGGCTTTTGCTCTCACTGAGACTAGGTCAGGCCTGAAGAGCCCTGCTAAACACACACACCTGCTCTGGGGCATGACAACAAAAATGAGCTCTTGCTGTAGCTGACGTGGTATCCCTCTGGTACGTTGGTGGTTGAGCAGCAGGGCATCCAGAGTGGGTACTTTTTGCACAGCTCGCTCTGAGTGCAGGCTGTAGCAGCTGCTGTTACATGGTATAAATGCTGTTTCCTTTTCAGTGTGCAGTGGGATGCTGCTGTACCAACGAGCAGATGATGAGAAGAGCAAGCAAGGGGAAAGGTCACCTCCCATACTGTCACAGCACATCAAACAGCTAGCTGATATTTCTAACCCACAAGTGCAGGAATTCATCGTGCTTATCTCGGAACAGTGTTCTGCGCACCAGACAGCAGTTAGGGCCTGTCCTCGCTGCTAGCATTTATCATGTTAGAAGATGACCTTTGAAGGATCAAGTTACCAAACACCGTGCTGGCCGCAACTTTTCAATATGTATAGCCAAGAGCTAGCTGTAATGCACTGTTATGCCAACTTGCTTAGCCCAAACAGGACCAGAGCCTGACCTCAATACAGAACATGACCCATTCTTTGCTGTATTATCCAATTAGTCAGAGCCATTAATTCGTCTCTTTAAGGTCTTGTTCTAACAGGAGACAGTCTTATTGCCAAGATAATCCCTAACATTTTACAAACATAGCATTATAGACAGTTCTGATGAAAGGCAACCTCAAGGGGCTTGACTAATCCTCCCCCTATCCTAAGGCAGGATCAGCAAGACATTTAAGCTTTTCATGAAAGATATTTATCTAACCCATCTTTAAAGCGAACCTATAATTCTGGGGAGAGGGCTGGGTTATAAACCCTGTCCCTTATTCTGTCTTCCTCTACAGCTTCCTTTTGGTTGGGGGTTTTTTTGACTCATTTCATCCACCAAATGTTTGGTTACAGGTAGTAGAAAGAATACATTTATACATTGCCTATAAAAAAGTTATTCCTATATGTCTTCATAAAAGATCAGTCAGTGGCCTGGAGTGCATTAATTAATAAGCTGAGACAATCTATAGTAACTTCCACTGATGTATTAAGAGCTATCTATATATGTACCATTCTGATGCAACTTACACATATAACATCTGATTGTTCATTTAGAAATCAAGTCACATCCACATTTAATAGAATAAGTGCTCAAATTAAAAAATCTTTAACTTAAACTCTTTCCATTCAAACTTTTTTTCATGAAATTTTTTATAAAAGCAGGAAAATGTCCCTCTTTTGTAGACTGCTGTCTGAAAAATAGACTACACTTCCACTTTTCTCAGAGGCATTTTACACACAGATTTTGTGCAGCAGCTATATTATGATGTTTGGGAAGTAGAGCTATGATCTTTTCTGGTCCTTGTTTGCTTTTTATCAGTGATGTCTCTGACTTAGAAGATTTGTAGCACTCTCGTATACAAAATTATTAGTATGTCAGCAGAGAAAGTGCAAGCTTTTCTGTCCTAAAGGGTTTCATAAAATGTTATGCAAGTGACTGTTACAGATGGAGTTGGTAACACTGCTTACTCTTAAGGTAGTCCGGCATTTGGCATTTTCACTTGCCAGGTTTTAATTATTCAAACTAAAACTTTTTATGTAAATATTTGCTTCAGGCTAAATGTTTTAGAGAACTTTCAGGAAAAATAGTTCCGCTGCATTCAAGGGTACAGAAATCTGAGGAAAGGAGGAGATTGGCTTTTCCTCATGATAATCAAAATATTTAAATGATTTAATTAGAAAGGTTTGTTTGCTCTTTGTTTAAAAATTGCTAGAGAAATTTGCTCTAGCATCAGAGATCTGTCTTCTCAAGCTCCCTGAAAATCCACGATGAGTTTCTGAAAAGCCTCGACCTGACCATGTTCAGTGGCTGTGCGTTAGAACAGGGCCACTGAATTCTCCAGCCTCTGCTGGAGCTCCAATAGCTTCTGCTATTGGCCTCCGAGGGACTGTGCAAGGTCATGGCCATCTAACAAACCTGTTTAATTTGTAAGAACAGCCAAAGGAAATCATAGTAATCCATGTATGCTTTCTGTCTGTCTAGTAGATATCCATAAGGCTGGAATTGTTCTTTCTTTATTCCAGCCTACAGATAATCTGGTGGGAGTGGGTACTGTGGTTTCTTCAGCGTTTCCCAGGGGGGTGAGACGTGCCATTGCCAGGCATCCAGGTGGCCCCTAGCTGTGTGTGATTGCTAGGGTATATTCTGTGTCTTAAACTGAGAGGCGTGTCATACCTTATAAATCAGCAGCTGATATTTTTATGTATATATGTTAAAAAAAAAAAATTAAAGTTGTTTCAGAGATGTCCAATCTGTTTATATTTGGCTGTTACACCTTTGACCCACCTGACCAACACTCTGCAAGCAATTGGCAACAGCAGCTTTAGTTAGGATGAAGTCTGTTGGCAATAACTTGCGAAGGGGTCTGGTGAGGACAGAGCAGGGATATGGGCAAGTACTTGCAATGGTGTTAAGCCTAACCATGCTCATCTGGTTATTCTAATGTTCACTTGAAAATAAAATAAAAGCTCTCTGGATTCAGTCCAGAAATTGTCTGTGTTGAGCATGCTGCATCACCAGACTGCAGGGACTGCGCAGGACTTACCCTGGCAGCTGGAAGAAGCAAATTCAGAGACAATTATGGCATTAAGCACTGAACCAGAGAACAAGGAGACAGTGAAACCCTCCCCGCTTTAAGCACTTGATCCCTTGTGATGATAACAGTCTGCTTATTGTTGCCAGACTTCTCATCACAGCCAGTGGTAGAAGTCTGTGCTATGTACCCAGCTCTCTGAGACTCCAGCTTGAGGAGTCTTTCTCATTTGATAGTATTTCGTGATAAGTTGTTTCAGGAAATTTAAGACTATTTTCTCATTATGGATATATACACAAACAGCCTCACTCAGGTTTGAAAAGGAACCAGCTGCCTAGTATCTCCTCCAAACTTTTGCGTGCTGGACTGTACAGCCTTAATAACCTTCTGAATTATTTATTTTTCAGAATCTCATATAGCTCTCAACATTTGTATCAAATTGGAACCATAGGGGAAACTTGGGCAGTAGGACATAGTAGCAATTATCCCCAGTGCTGCTCAACTATATGATAGCCTAGCTAACCAGTTTTTTGCCTTAATGGAGATTGTGCTGTCTAGTGGTGCTTCAGAAGCTTGTTTTTTCAACCTTTGGTTGCACTATTATGCAAAAACACCGCCTCCAAATCAAACTGTTGCTGACACATAGCAAACTCCTGACTCATTTGTAGTTCTGTAGCATGGAATTGCATGGCCTTAGGCATCTGGGTCCAGCTGAGACATTCATTACTTGGGTCCAAATTTATTGTCAGTGGGCGATGGGCTATTAATTAGCAGTAATTCTGACAGAATAGTAATGTATAAGTTTTCTACTTAAAGTGTGATACCAATGTATTTGCAGTGGAACACACTATATCCGTTTTCTTCTTAAACTTTAAAACCAATTACTTTGTAAATGACTGTACATCATTGTACAAATCCTTCTTTTTTGAAAGGAAATCATGATGAGAATGCTGTTAAAAAGGTGAGCTGACTGGTGCTGGTTTTACATGCAGGAATATGAGACTCTTTGGGAGTGCTGGAGCATACATCTGTATAGCTAAAGGATGTGGCACTTTAAAGGTTTACTGCTGCTGGTAGTTAGAAATTCCCGAAATGAGTAGTGGCTCTGTTGAAAGTTAAGACCGGAGGTGTTTTCAGAATCAGGAGCTTATGCGGAGGGTCTTTCTGGAACCAAGTTCTGACTCAAAGCGAGTATGTCTGGTTCTCACAATGCAAAATTAAATGGATTAGTTTAAGTAAAGAGGCTTTCAATTTAACTTGGAAAGACTGTGGGATTTGGGTAAACAATTATAGGGTGGGTTTTTTTCTTTTAAAAAAGAAGGTCTGTCTTGTACTATTAAAACCCAAAAAGTACTTTTCTTACTGATGAAGCATCTTCCAGAATGTGGGACAGGCTTCGTAATGCACTGGGTGATAAAACAAGGAGTTTTATTTCAATATATCTGTCTCCACAGTGTAATGTACGTTAGTATGTGTAATGACTGCAGGGACTGTTAGATGTGTGATAGAACACACAGTACTGTGCTGTTATCTTGTTTTAATTACATGCAACATTTTTCTTCAAAATGAAGAAAACAATAGAGACAATAATCCGTGAGCAAGCAGATATGTGGATGCAAAAGAGATGCCTACAGTATTCCTCTGTTGGTAGTACCAAGAAGAAAGGTCATGAAAAGCCCCATAAATAGCCTCTATTACCCAGAAAGAATGCCTCAGTAAGTGTCTGACAGAGAGATCCCCAGCTCCCAGCAGCCATTAAAGCAGACTTTCACTTTCAGACATTAGAACATAAAGCTCCTTAATGAAGGGAAGATGTTTTTAGTCAAATTGTTTTCCTTTAATATTTGTTTTCTCCACTTGAACAAAATGTATATGACAAATGACTGACTAAGCTTACAAGAAAGATCATTGTTAAAACGGACAGTTTGAGTCAAAATTTTTTTTAAAATTCCCATTACACTATTTAAATGGAAACAATCCAGACATCATTAAAATAAAGCAGGATTCCTTCAGGGAGAAATTATTTCTGGTTTGATTTCTGTCAAAATGACTTTGACTTTCAAAATACTTTTACAAAATGTTTTCCTGAGGCTTTGCCTTTGTGAAGGGTTTTTAAACAAAGGAACTATTTGCCACTAAACAGAAGTAATCTGATAAAAGATTGAATTCAAATTAAGTATGCTGCTTTTTTTAATGGAAGAGGTTCTTTATTATTTTATTTTGTTTTAAGACATGTCACCTAATCAGCACATAAATCTTCATAGAATTCATCTGACAACCTCATTAATTTCCTGTGAATATTGCAGTGTGAAGAAAAGACCATAATTTCATGAAGGTAATTTATTCTAAAATCAGGTGCCTCATATTTTTAGTTCTGTGAGTTTGTGTTTTAATGAAGCTAATCTCAGTCATAAACACATCCTTTTGGACACAACGTGGTTGTATACCGATTCGGGAGAAGGCCTGATCCTGCTCTCACTCATGTGACTGTAAATCAGGAATAACTCCAGTGAGGACATGCGAGGGTATGAACAAAGGTAACCTGGATGAAACAAACCTCAAGTGGCTATAAGAGCTTCGTTTATATCACATTGTGGCGAAAGTGGTGTAAAAGGCCCTAATTATGAACATGAAACAACTTGTCTGGCAATGTTATGATGTTAGAGCAGCAAAAACCTGAACTGATGCAGCCCTGAGTTAGGTCTCCCATGGATACCAAAGCTCTTGCTTTTCCCCAGCCTCTCCCTCTTAATTTCAAGTTCATTCTTTAAAAGTTCATCCAGTACCTGAAAATGTGGATTTTCTGCTGAAAAGCACGTCATCTAGGGCCTGATTTTCAGCTTCTTTGTGCTTCTGTCTCTTATATTTGTGCAACTGAAGCTGAATTTTTCCAGCTGTAGGAAAAGAAGATTTTTTTTTTTTTTTTCCTATTTATCATAGAATCATAGAATGGGTTGGGTTGGAAAGGAACTTAAAGATCATCTAGTTCCAAACCCCACACCATGGGCAGGGACACCTTCCACTAGACCAGGTTGCTCAAAGCCCGGTCTAACCTGGCCTTGAACACCTCCATGGATGGGGCATCCACAACCTCTCTGGGCAACCTGTTCCAGTGCCTCACCACCCTCACAGTGAAGAATTTTTTCCTAATACCTAATCTAAATCTACCCTCTTTCAGTTTAAAACCATTATCCCTTATCCTATCGCTACACTCCCTGATAAAAAGTCCCTCCCCATCTTTCCTGTAGGCCCCCTTTAAGTACTTGAAGGCTGCTATAAGGTGTCCCTGAAGCCTTCTCTTCTCCAGGCTAAACAACCTCAAATCTTTCAGCCTATACTCATAGAGGAGGTGCTCCAGCCCTCTGATCATCTTCATGACCCTCCTCTGGACTTGCTCCAACAGGTCCACGTCCTTCTTATACTGGGGGCCCCAGAGCTGAATGCAGTATTCCAGGTGGGGTCTCATGAGAGCGGAGTAGAGGGGGAGAATCACCTCCCTTGACTTGCTGGCTATGCTTCTTTGGATGCAGCCCGGGATACGGTTGGCTTTCTTGGCTGTGAGCACACACTGCTGGCTCACATTCAGTTTTTCATCCACTAATACCCTCCGAGTCCTTCTCCGCAGGGCTGCTCTCAATCCACTCATCGCCCAGCCTGTATTTGTGCTTGGGATTGCCTCGACTCACGTGCAGGACCTTGCACTTGGCCTTGTTGAACTTCATGGGGTTCACACGGCCCCACCTCTCAAGCCTGTCAAGGTCCCTCTGGATGGCATCCCTTCCCTCCAGCACGTCGACTGCACCACACAGCTTGGTGTTGTTGGCAACTTGCTGAAAGTGCACTCAGTCCCACTGTCCGTGTTGCCAACAAAGATTTTAAACAGCGCCAGTCCCAATACCGACCCCTGAGGAACGCCGCTTGTCACTGGTCTCCACTTGGACATGGAGCCATTGACCGCAACTGTTTGAGTGCGACCATCCAGCTAATTCCCTAACCACTGAGTGGTCCACTCATCAAATCCATGTCTCTCCAATTTAGAGACAAGGATGTTGTGCAGGACAGTGTCAAATGCTTTGCACAAGTCCAGGTAGATGGTGTCAGTTGCTCTTCCCTTATCCACCAAGGCTGCAACCCCATCATAAAAGGCCAGCAAGTTTGTCAGGCACAATTTGCCCTGAGTGAAGCCATGGTGGCTGTTACCAGTCACCTCCTTGTTTTCCATGTGCCCTACCATAGTTTCCAGGAGGATCTGCTCCATGATCTTGCTGGGCACAGAGGTGACACTGACCGGCCCGTAGTTTACTTTCTTCTTGTGCTTTTGTGTTTCAGTTGGTTGTGTCTAGGCATAAAAATAGCAACAAAGAGCAGATATTTCTGTTGTCCTCCCAGCTTCTGTGGGAATGAACTTGACAGAGGAGGCTGCTGAAGGGGGTGATCAGGTTCTCCTGTTGCCATCCTGAGTCCAGGTTACACCGGAGCTGCATTGAGTGCGGAGATACTATAGCCTCTCCTTGTCTATTCTACCCTACAGTGGAAGTGATCGTGTTCTGAACTGTAACTCCCTCGAATTTGAGCAAATCATCGATTTAACATCAGTGTTCCATAATGGGCTTGATGATGAAGGTGCTTATGTAACATATATAAAATTGTTGTCATAAGTAGAGGATATGCTATTCATAAAGCACTGGAGCTTTGATATAAATTGATATACGTTACTAAGCACTAGCTATGGAAAAATCCCAGACTGTTTCTGGTAGTGAGCTAAGATTTCAATGAAGCATGTTTCTTCCCATATTTCTATAGCTTATGTGTCTTCTTCAAAATTCTGCCCACTTTTCAATGTTGTCATTCTCTTAATGCTGTTTAAAAGCTTGGTGGTCACAAACCCTATGCAACCATTAAAAACAGTGACATGCAATTTCAGAAAAAAAGGAGCAATTTGTGTGAAAGTGGCTTGGGCTCCAAGCAAATGCAAAGAGAGCCTGTTTCATTGTCAGGAAAGTTTCAGAAACTTCACATGCAGAGTATACAGAAAGTATCTTTCAGACATGATTTTGAAAATTGCTAATATTTGAAACCAGCTGGTGTAACAAGGTTACTGAGGTGAGGAGAGAACTGCTGCCTGGAGGACATGTATTAGAGAGATCAGAAGATGTTGCAGGCAAGTTTCAATATCAGTAGCTATTTTTTTACAGTAATTTCATTGCAACATTGACCACTGAGAACAACCACCCATCATTTAACCAGTTCTGCAACTTCTTTTTCCCCACTTTTAATCTTCTAGTGGAGGCAGCTGAATAATACCTTTTTCAAGGTAAGTGTCTGATGTGTTACATCAATCACTAGAATTTCTTCTAAGATCCACATTATACTTTAAACCTTGACCTTAACAGCTATATCAGCATAATAATTTTTAGGTATCTGAAGGATTTAATACTTGATCACTAGAGAAGGTGTTGGGGGCTCTTTTTATGACCCATGGCAGGTAGGAATATGATTCTGTTGCTCCCCCTTGCATTGTTCTCCATCATCAAGCTTTTAAAGGCAAATAGCTATGCTGCATGGGTGCAATCTTATCTGTATGGTAATGCTTTATTAAGAAATAATAACCAGTTTAGATGAATAGCAGGTAAGCTATTTTGGAGAAAGATGTTTGGTTTCTAGGCCAAGTGCAGCATGGAGAGCAGCAATAAAAATTTCATCTCCTTGTCCTCGTGAGGGAGAGCTCTCTTTAGCAAGTTATAGTATTCTAGGCTTCAAAGCTATTGGATATTTTTTGAGACTCAGAAAGAAAAGCAGAACAGTGATTTTTTTTAAATGGTGATTGCTGTAACGTGAACACATTAAATAAATGGTGACCAGCTCATTGCACGGAGGCTACAGAACATCTTTCAGATCTTAATGAGTTTTGGTCCTAGAGGTTTCTTGTACCACATCCATTGACCATCCACTCTTGTGAAGATGTCTCACTTTGCAGCCATATTTGAATGTGCAGAGTCAATCAATTTACTTGCAAAGCTGTTTGATAATGATAAGTTGCTCCTGTTTCCATTAGGGATGATCAAAATTCCTTCAATATTTGTCAGGTTTTTATGATTATTTTGGGCATTGGGGAGGGTTTCCAAAAGCTAATATATTTAACCAAGACATTTTACAAAGAAAAGAATAATTTTGAAAAGCTGGTAAAGTGTCGTTTTTACTCTCCCCACCATAGGGGAAGGAGATACAAAGTTTTTCTCTTATTTAGTGCCTAAAATATGCAGGCTGTAGCTGTAGTAAACATGGTTCAGTAACAGGGAATGTCAGTTTGCCCTCTGTCATTCCAGGCCAAGACTCTCTGGTTTCAAGCTGGCTCTACCTAAACAACGTAGTCTCTGTTTGAGCAAATTGCAAAATGTGGGTCAAGGCTTGCTCATGAATTCAGTGGATATCTTTCCATTAGCATCAGTGAGACATTGGCCAGGCTTCAGTGTCATAATCATATTCTAGCTATTGTGATAAATGAATATGTTTGCAATACTTATACTGCTCTGTGAGGGACAGCGAGTTCTCAATGAAAATATTCCTGTTTGGCTGCAGGTTAAAATTAATATGTAATAGGTTGTTAATTCCTTCTGGAATTTGCAGGTTACTAGTTCAGAAGTTAATTCTAAGTACCACTCAGCTTGACACAGAGTCAAGCTACATTTTTTTTTCTGTGAAATGGCTCTGGAGTTAGCCCACAATATTACTGTAGTGTTAAAAATGGATGTTTGAGTAGGGATTTCCATAGCAGAAAATGATTCTTTCAAAGCATGTATGGATGTGCACTGCATGCACTTTATAAAAGGAGATGCTTTTCTGTTGTTATAATCCCCTCTGCTATTTCTAGCAAATATTCATTTGACTTGTAGGCTGATCCATTTCCATAAAGCTCATCTGTCCTTAGCAATCACATCATGTG
Source organism: Haliaeetus leucocephalus (assembly GCF_000737465.1). Taxonomy (NCBI): domain Eukaryota; kingdom Metazoa; phylum Chordata; class Aves; order Accipitriformes; family Accipitridae; genus Haliaeetus; species Haliaeetus leucocephalus. The sequence goes on from NW_010973072.1 coordinate 3,115,154, forward strand.
ACTGTCAGAATCCCCTGTTTGTGATGAGGCATGGTTTTCCTGGGCTTTATCTTGTCACAACCATAGTAAAGCATCAGACATGCAAAAGTAGATGAGTTGTGAAAAGCAGAAAACCTTTGGTGCAGCTTTCCATTTTTAGATTTTAGTGATTAGGAAAATTAAGAAGTGTATTTATAATGGCATATTTCTGCATTGGTTAAATGCTTTTTTCTAAAAGCTCTAAATCCTGGGCGGGGGGGGGGGGGGGGGGGCAAAAAAAAAAAAA
>NW_010973072.1:3115428-3215104 GCF_000737465.1 Haliaeetus leucocephalus
TTTTGGTGAAAAGGTGAGGGGGGGGGGGGGGGGGGGGGGGGGTAGCAACATAAAATAAATATTTCAGCAAAGGTAAATTTGAGGGAGGGATTGATTTGTTTTTACATACATTTTATAATCAGACCGAATCCTAGTAATTCTTTCTTTTAATTGCTACATGGATGGCTTGAGTTGTATGTAGTACAACATGCTTAGTTCATACAGCTTCTTTATGATCATTTGTACAAAGTAATTTTCTTTGTGGCCAAACTGAGAGTAGTAAGACGTGTGGTATGAGCTTTATCTCAGCATGCTTACAGACTATGTTGGAAACCACAGGATTCCTCAATGCATTTAATAAATAACACATGTCATCCATCTATCAGCTGAATTATAGTGCACTGCATAAGCTGAAGCAGTCAGCTGACCTGTTTATCTTCACCCCCCCACCCACCAGCTCTATGCAGTGCGAGCAGAGTTATAGAAGTTTAAAAAAAAAAAAGCCATTAATAGAAGAGAGGCAGAAGATGATGAATTAAGGGAGCCTCCATTAATTTTTCATTTTGACAGATTATCGTCTGTCAAAAGGCAGAGGAGATGTTTCTCGTACACAGAGCCAGGGAGCTCGCTCTTTGTAACACAGACTTATGTTTTTCGCATGAATTAGGTACTGGGCACCAAAAGGATGAAAAATTCATGACAATCTATAATTTACATGCTAGAAGATAAATAATGAACTAAATCCTGTCATTAAATTGGTCTTTCGTTTTTTCTTAATCCCTAGTGTGATGAATCTGATTCTGCAACAACATTTAGTATAAATTGATTTTTTTTTTTGGTGGGGGGCAAAGCTGGTTTTTTGTTATAAATAGCTTGAGCAGCACAGTACATTGCCTTAGGCTGAATGATATGCCAGCCTATTAATGTAATAGTACATTAAGATTGACGTTAATTAATGTCAATATTAACATCACCTTTTCTAAACCACATTGAGCTACAAAAAAAAATCATAAATATTGTAGGGTTTGGTTTAATTAACTTTGAATTTTCTTCAAAAAAAAGAAAAGTCTGATGTATTGTGAAACTTCCTTTATTCAAATGGTATTAACATGGATAAATGGGTGTTAGAATAAATGGGGGCTTTTCACATCACTTAATGTGTGTCAAGGGACATGACCTCATTTCAAACAAGTGTGGGTTTTTTCAGATAAGACATTAGGGTAAGTGAAGTTTCACTGTGTAAAATAAATAATAAAAATACAAGCCTTAAAAGAAAATCCTAACAATTTTAGTTGTGTTGTAGGCTGGTTACTAAGGGCTGGTGGAATTGTTTAACTTCCTTTGTGTGTTCCTTTTTAAAGGCAGAGGAAAAAAACACAATTCCTACTCTATGGATGTTACAAATAATTTTCCTCCTGATTTTTTTAACTCCTCCTCCTTTTTTTCTAGAATGTTGTGCAAATACCTGTGTGGAAAAAAGGATTGTTTATGTATATGTACACATGCACACACACATATATATATAGGAGATAAGCTTGATATAGCTTTCTGTATTATTGTCTGATCTGATGTTCGCAAAACACTGCAGAGCTCTCCACAGGAACTGGACTGTTTCTCTAGAACAGTTTTCCTTACAAATAACAAGGACCCTGATCTTTAGTACCCAAATGCTGAGAGTGGCTTAACTATCAGTGCAGGCCAGATTTGCTGTTGAAGTCAATGGGACTTCCAGCAGATGCAGGAGTTTACTTGGGTGTATGTCCCTCTCTCTACAGTATTGAGAAATATTTGGACTCACATCCCACCAACCTGCATTTTGAGGGATGACATCCTTACTGGATGACTCCTATTTCAGATAGTTTCCTTGTCCCTGTGATAACTGAGGCATGGATCAGCAAGAGCAGCAAACACAAGGCCACATCATCCTGTTCAAAAGTACCAAGTGAATTCATCACAGTGGAGCAAATCTTGGTTATGACTGGGCCCATAGCCATGGCAATTCCCATTCTGTCACCCTGTGTTCGTACCTTGTGACTGTTGCGTGCTGAGAGATACGCGCAAGCTCTGCGGGGGAGCTAATGTACCATAATGCATTTTACCTTGTGTCTGTAGATGTTCTTTTGGCTTCTAGCTTGCAGGAAATACCTCCTAATGAGTTGCCATAAAGAAAGCCAAGCTGATGACAGACTGATTTAATGCAAGTTCATACCATTAATTTCTAGGGATTGGTAGATTGAATGAGGTTCCTGAAGAGTATTACAAAAACGTTGCAGTTAATTCTAGCCATTACCTGGAGTAATGAGCAGTAGCTGCTGTGCATGGCCTCCTTCCCATCATGGAGGTTTGGGGATGCTGTTCCTGAGGCTGGGAGGCTTTCTATGAGCAGCACAGCACCACACCACCTTCCAAGACCTGCCTAGTGTCATTGGGATGAGTATGTTGGGAAAATTGCCACCCCAGCTGTTTTTCCCCATGTAGAGGTGGTAGCAGTGGTAGATGTCCCAGGTGTTGATCGGAGGCTCTGCAGGGAGTTTCTGGCTGCCAGGGAGCTGTGAGCTGCCAGAACAGTTGTTCCCTTTTTCTCCCAAGGACATTGGAGACAAACTGGTCCAAATCATCCTATTGACCAGATTTCACTTCTGAGTGTTCACAGAGTCGCAGACCTTAAAATTTCTGATTATTTTGCCTACTTAGCCTTACAGACAGCTGGAACAAGAAATAAAATTATTAAAAACACTTAATTTTAAAAAGGGTCTAAACCTGGCTGTGAATCTTAGGCTTCTAATTCATTCTTGTGGCACTGTCTGTAACTGCTTAGAAAGCCACTCAGAACACTAGATTTTGGTTTTGTTCATAACATTTTTCCCATATTCATGATAATGATCAATCAAGATACTTTGTCTCTCAGCCTGATGCTTACCGATCAGATATCTATCCATTTTTTTTTTTCTGGATCTATTGAGAGAAAAGTGTTTCTTTTGTATATTCCTGTAGTTACTGAACAGACTGGGAATTAAGCACCGCATTTCCCCACTTCCAGCTCCAAGCCTTTTTCCAAGTACTGCATTGCTCCCCAGACATTCAGGATTTTGGGAGACCATGCTGCTGGGGCTTCCCCTGCTGTCCGCTGCCGGCAGAAGCCCACGAGACTGCCAGACAGCACCCAGCCTTGCTCTCCAGAAAGTGCCCCCTCCACCCCAGCTTAGCTGCCCACAGGCATTTCCTGGGTTTTTAGCATAAATCACATTGTTTGCATTATCTTACTGCAAAACAGAGTGGGGCCATTATCGGCCCACTGGGTTCAGGAAGGTTTCATTTGGCTGATGTTGGAGCAGTATCTTTTGGATGGAAACCAACCACATTTTTGCTGTGTTGAGCCCATCTCAACACCATGGATTATCACGTTCCAAAATCCCCTGGGAAGTTGAGCCAGAGAGAACATTATGCTAGTTTACACCAGCTAAGGATCCAACCTAATTCTATATGTACCGCAGCACATTTATTGCTCTGATTAGCAATGCCAGTCATGGCATCACGATGAAAAAAGACAGGTAGAATCTCTCCTTGCTGAGCAAGGCGTTCTTTAGCTTGTGCTGTCTATACCGTTGGGACAAATGGGGTCTGAATTTCAACCTGAGAAAGTCAGTAGGATTTTTTTCTGCCATTGACGTCCTCCTGGCCGGCAGGAGGCCGTGTAATATATTTTTAACACATCTGGGCTTTATAGCTTATTTCCTGTAACAAATGTGTGGGAAATATTGGTGGGCTTTCAGTGCAGATTATGCTTTTGTAGCTGTCCAAATTATCTTGGCCTATTTAAACACATTTAATGCTATTTTAGGCTTGTTGGTATTCACATTGCTCACTGCTTTAAATGTAGCCTCGGGAGCCCTGCAGGCTGGATCTAGAAATGAGGTTCTCCCTATGGAGGCCCTGTGGAGTCATATGGTAGATAATGGGATTGATCCAATTTCCATTGAAGTCTGTGGTGGTGGGATTGAGTCCAGTATGTTGATTAAAATTTTGTGCTTGCTCATGAGACTAGGTATGCGATCAATAAGTAGAATGACATGAAATATCAGAGGAAAATGTATGCAATGCTTTTTCTGCAAGAAAATGTATACATTGTTTCAGGAGTGCCTCACTGACCTGCATATATTCCTTGCTTTTGAACCTGTTTAAGCATCACATTTAAAACTTAATGACTGATACATATTTTCTCCTGACACTCTGTAGAGTCAAATTTATTTGTCACATGGGCTCTGTATTTAGACTTTACAGGGTAATAGGCGGTTGACCTGGGAGACAAAGTCCAGATACTTTGCCTTGAATCTGAAAGCAGTGTTACAGTTCAGACCTTTAAAGCCTTTAAGATGTGTCAAACTGTAAGATCTCTTTCTTCTGGCCCCTCTTGTTGCCTGTTCTGCTCCCTGTGTTGAACACAGCTAGTCTAGGATATCATCCTACTATAAATATGCTTTTGGGTTTGTTTATCATCTTTTCTATAAATACACACTGAATATTAATGTCTGTGGAAATTAATCGGTTTTCCATTTGATCTTCCTTTTACTGCATTGACTTTTTTTCAATAATTTTATTAAGGCCCTTGAAAAGTCAAGTACTTTAGATACTGGCTTCTTTAATTTTTTTTTTGATCCTGAGTAGGAAATCCTTATGATTGTAGTAAAAGAATTCTTATTAAATTCTTCAGGGTCTTGGTAATCTTCATTACTTTTCAAGATTAGTGAAAACGAAAGTCAGCTTGTTAAGGCAACACTAGCTCTAACCATTTTTTGGCTAAATATAAGGAAAAAAGAACTTCTTAAAATGCTCACTGAACTTAATTTCTTGTAGTGGAGGTAAATTTGAAGTACTTGATAAGTTTATGGACTTGGAAACTTCACAGCTTGTTTGAAAAGTTTTTCCTGAATCCAGACAAAGTTAAAGAATACTCCAAATGGGTATTTCCAATTTCTTTTTTTTTTCCTTTTAATTTTTGCCAGTTCACTCAAATAGACCAGCACCCATTCACAGAGAGCACTGCAGCAGGAAAGAGCACTCAGGAAGTTTTCATTTTAGTTTTTCTAATGGCAAATTTCCATGTGTTCATGAGGCAAAATCAGAACTTTGCAATTAAAAGAGCACTGGCCTTCTGAAAACTGTTCACTGTGCTATTGAAAACTGACTAGCATTGGTAAGCAGCTAGAGAGAGTCAATGGACAAAGTCTTTGCAAGGCTAAATTTAATGATATAGTATCTTACTGAAATCAAACATACAGAATTGGATTATGAGTGGTTTTTTGGACAACACACTGTTTAGCATCCCAGAATTTTAAAAATTAACTGGCAAGGCATTCAGTGTCTTTTCTAAATGATAATGTATGACGAAATACACTGTGTAGTGTTTTGACATACAATTTAGCATACTTCTCTATGTCGTATGATTTCCCTTTTATTGTTCCTTAAATTAAGCAATGTAACGGGTATTATATGCATTCCTAGAAAGAAAAAAAAAATTGCAGGAATTAGTAAGAATGAAAAAGTAGTGCCTCCATTTTAAAGTGTTACTCAATGAATTGGGAGACCTGGCTATAAGAAACAGGATTAAGATATACGGTGGTAAGGCTGGCCATTTTTTTCCGTACAACACGGATAGATCATCATATTCTCATCTTAAGAAGAATGAAATTGGAATAATTTTGAGTACTGGGGAAATTCACTCCTCTATAACTTCAGTGAATAACGTTTTCAGCAGTTAATTCCGGTCTTGCATCTGATATAACCACTGTTGAATTTGATGGGGATGTTTGATGGGAATGCAGTTAAGCCAAACTGACTGCTTGTGAAAATTCCAACCTTATAAAGTCTTAGAAAATATTTAAATAAATCAGACCAAAGTAATATATTGTGCTTCTCAAAAATGAAACCACTATGTATAGGGAGCAGATTTCAGCTGTCCATACAGTTATTGTCATTGTCTGTAATATGATAGTATTTTGGAACCAAGCCAGAGATCAGTTTTCCACCATGTTACTGCAGTGCAAACACAGAAAAAAAAAGAAATAAAGAAAGAAAACTCTGTTTGCAGAAAGTGGCCGCTATTTGTAACAAGACTCGATATAAAGGAATATAACTCATAGAGAAAATTTCAAGATGAAAACAAGACCTGATGTTCATTAAATGAGTGACAACAAACATAATCAACTTATTGTTACCTTACTGACAGGGCAGAGATTGTGTACTGTAGAAGCAGTAAGAACAGATAATGTTGAGTACAATGGAGAGATGCACATCCAAGCTGACTCTTACAAAGAAAAGAACAAAGTTGGCAAAGATCAAACTGATCATGTTTCCAATTTAATGTTATAATAACTGTTACTGTCAGTTGGAGAGGACTGCTTCTTCAAAGATATCAAGCCTTTCTGTGAGTAGCAAGATGAATATTCATATTGCTTAGCACAGAAGGAAAAAATAATGATTGAAGAACTTGGAAAGACAATGTGAAGCTGATGAAAAATGCACCCACAATCAGCACAAGTTTTAGAACTGTAAAGCAGAATGGTGTGAGGCAAGGGAGTTGTTTATCATGTCGGAAGTAAAACTGCACAAAACCTTTGGGATTTGCTTGATGGATACTATACAGGACACTTGGAGGCTTTTGGGACACTCCATTAACTTTGCATCCTAAAATTTCCTTGGGAGCATATTTTCTCCTGATCACAAACTAATTTTAATCTAGTGAAGGACAACAAATGTGACCAGCATGGCCATTTAGAAAAAAACTTATGGAAAAACACATAAAAATGAAATGTGGTCATGACAGATGACTAAGCATTTCACATGTTGAAAAACAGAAAAATTTAGGCTCTGGCAAAACAGAACAATGAAATCTCAGTCTCATAGCAAATGAGAACTTTGTGAAGCTTAATGGGAATGGGACCTCTTTCTCTGATTTTGTTGGCATGTAGTGAAGAAAGCTTGAGATTTTTTGAGGTCTACGTAGTGTGCACCTGATGAAATCTGAACCCAATTAAAAAGACCATGTCCATGTAATAACAAGCTCATTACCACTGTCAACAAAGGGCATCTGGCTAGAATCAGAAGTCAGAATTATTTTTTGTTTTCCTTTATTCTTTCATAAATTATAATTCCTCATGACCGCAAATGTTGTTGTGTTCAGAATACTTATTACAGTGACGAGAATTTGGCGGAACAAAGGATTTCTTAGCTGAGCTGCTTACGTTACTTTTCTTTTTTTCTTCCCTGATCTAAATACATAAGCTAGCGGTCTAGTCCTGCTTCCACGCCATATATTCCTGCATTCCGCAAGCTCTGACTGTGGCAAAAATGTAGCAACAAGGCCCACTTTGTGTTGTTTATAAAGTCTCTTAGTCTTGGGACTCATCTTTGCTTGACAGATCCTCCTCTGCATGTGTTAGAGCATCTACAGACTTCACCAAATGCTTGTGATTTCCATGGGATTATTTGTAGTATAGGGACTGGAAACTGCAAAGAAATATTTTTAAAAAGAACCCACTATTGTTGAGCTGATTTCTTCTTTGAGCGTTCTTTTTAACTGGGGAAATCCAACTGTAAGGTGGTTCGTGCTGCTTGAGCATGACATTTTCACCTTCTTGATTTTAAAGAACTGCATTTGGTTTAGGGAAAGAGCAGTGTCCTAGTTTCAGCTGGGATAGAGTTAACTGTCTTCCTAGTAGCTGGTAGAGTGCTATGTTTTGAGTTCAGTATGAGAAGAATGTCGATAACACTGATGTTTTCAGTTGTTGCTAAGTAGTGTTTAGACTAAAGTCAAGGATTTTTCAGCTTCTCATGCCCAGCCAGCGAGAAAGCTGGAGGGGCACAAGAAGTTGGCACAGGACACAGCCAGGGCAGCTGACCCAAACTGGCCAACGGTGTATTCCATACCATGGGACGTCCCATCTAGTGGTATAAACTGGGGTAGTGGGGGCGGGGGATCGCCACTCAGGGACTAGCTGAGTGTTGGTCGGCGGGTGGTGAGCAATTGCACTGCACATCATTTGTACATTCCAATCCTTTTATTATTGCTGTTGTCATTTTATTAGTGTTATCATTATCATTATTAGTTTCTTCTTTTCTGTTCTATTAAACTGTTCTTATCTCAACCCAGGAGTTTTACTTCTTTTCCCGATTTTCTCCCCCATCCCACTGGGTGGGGGGAGGGGAGTGAGCGGCTGCGTGGTGCTTAGTTGCTGGCTGGGGTTAAACCACAACAACCAGGAAGACCCAAAAGATAAAATCCTGCACCACAGAAGTTTATTAGATCTAGAATTGCATTTATTTGGGATGGAAGGTGTTAAATTATGTTTATCTTTTACTGAAAACCCCACATCCTTATCCTATGCAAGAGCTGTCAAAATATGCTATTCTAAAATAAAATTTTGAGGGTGGCTAGGAATTCTACATGAACGTCTGTTTTAAAATATTTTTAAACACACTGAAATAATTATCTTGCAGAGGAGAAAGAGTCTCAGAATTATTCTACAATTAGCATATTCAGCCTTGCATATGAATGATTTACTTAAGTGTCAACCTGCAGACTAATATAGATATATTTCAGTCAAGTAGAAGGGCAAGGAGTCTTCATCACAGTGCTATGAATCTGGACCCTAAAAGAGTTTGGAAAAACAGACAGCAATTAATTTTGGCCTTCAAGGATTATCAGAAGGCTTCACATAAATTAAGAAGAATGCTGTGGAAGTTAAGAAGGTAGGCAACTGTGCAGTCCTGGAATACCAATGACTGTCCTTGTTTATTATAAAATAAATTCTCAGTTATAAGAGGAGAACAATGAATTTCTATAAGCATATGAAGCTAAGCATTTGCCATTACTCTTCATTTGTTCATAATAGAAGCAGACAAGATCTTCTTTTGTCTTTTAAAAGAAATACTTTAATATGGAGAATAACTTTTTTGTTGGTCAATAGCAAAAATGCAGTGCTCTGATAGAAAAAACCACTAGCACAGCACTGAATTTTCAGGCATCTGATAATTCAAGAGGAAAAAATGAAGAAATATACAGCTTTAAATAACACCAACTCCATTTTTTTCAGGTACATTCCAGAAAAGCACCACTGAAATATTTTTCATTACAATTGAACAGCGATATCCAGATGTGAGCATACTAATATAGAGATCAAACGACATGCACAAGTTGGTTTGATTCTGTTAGTGCCCACATCTTCATACAAGAAAGAGGTTTCACTCTAAGATGAACCTTAGGATAATGCTGATACTATTACTTGCCTAATTAATGTGTTGGGAAACCTATAACAGGAAATCACAGTTGAGACAAGTATGAATCTGATCTTCTAGATTCTGTATGCCTGTTTTGTCTTGATCAGACTTCCTTCAAATAGTGAAAACAGGCATTACTGCACAGAAAGAAAAATGAAAGAACTGGATAGAGACCAATCAGATACCCTCTGGATGTCAATTATCTGGTTTTATGTGATCTCTTAAGAGCCACTAAATTATCATCCGGATTTTGTCTTAAAATTAGTATTAACAATAACATCTTTACATTGTGGAGTCGAGCTATCAGTCTAAAGAACTATTTTTGGTTTGGATTATTTATTTAAGTTTGAAGCTTATATTCTCACAAGACTACATTCCCCTTGGGGTATTGTTATTTTTGCTAAATGAAGAAGAAACAACATTTCCGATAAGAACATTTCATGACAATAAAGTTCTGTCTTTATGGTGAATTAAACTGCTAAGTGTTCATTTTATGTTCTGATCTCAACATTACAGAACAGCACAATTCCAAAAGTTAAGGAGCCGAGCTGTGTAGTTTTTGTACATCACACTGCTACTAAAACTAATAAACTATCTAAATCATTTTTCAGTGGAGCAATGACCATCCAATTCAGCCTCCTACTACAAACACAGAACCCCACTGATTTCAGTGGTGTAAGTGAGGAGAGAACTTGATGCTCCTTTCCAGCCCTGAAGGCTATAACCAGCACACTGAGCAGATGCACAGGTAGAGGGGTAAGGGTGAAGAAGGAGTTGGATCTTGCTGTCATCACTTGTGGAGTCAGATTTGTTCCTGCTACAATTGAAAAATGCTGCCAGCAAACTTCATATTCTTCTCTAAGGTATAAGTTCTCAGTAAAACATACACTACTGAAGTCTTACAGAATTGTCTGTAGGAGGGCAGGCTGGAAGTCAAGCAGCTTGTAGCAACCAAAGCTCAATCCCAGAGGAAGAGTCAGAAATAAGGCAAACACTTCCTCGAATATTCTCCTAGTTACTTCTGTCTCAATGTTTTCATTTGTGTTTATAATTTGTTGTGGCTTTTTCTTCCATTAATTTCTGTAGCTGATTTTTGAACCCATATAAAGAATCACCATCCCAGAATATCTGCATATCCTGTGCAGAAGTACCTCCTTTTGCTTCTCTTAAACTTGCCTTATCTTTTTGTTATTGGTGCCCTCTCCCTCTTGCAGTGGAAGAGAGACGGAGCAGCTGTTAGATTCCTTTGTTAGCACTTTCTCTGTGCTAGTTACGATTTTATAGACTTCTATCACATCACTTCATTCACCTCTTTTGCGGGCTCATCTGAGTCTTAGTCTGTGTAACGGTTCTTTGTGTGGAAGAGGTACTTTTGAAAACATTTGGCACATTCTCTGTTAATTTTCTGGTTTTACTATATTCTTTTGGGGATGCAACTGAGAACTGGGCTGCCACTTTCATAAAACCGGTTTCTCATAACTTAAAGATCTCTTTCTCAGTGATAAGCAGTTCAGAACCTATTTCTGTGTATGTAAAACTTAGCAGTTTTTCCCATATATATTGCTTTATGTTTATCAGTGTGAAAATTCATTTGCCTTTCAGTATCATGAGAGCCTCCTGCATCTCTTCACAGCTGGCTTTCAACTTCACTGGAGAAAAAGTTTTACCTTGAAAAACTTGATATCCTCAGAAAACTTTGTCAGCTCACTGTTTGTGCCCTTTGCTAGATCAGTTTTGGACATGCTTAGTTTGGCTACCTGGGGGAATCCCCCCATGACATCCTGCCGCTGTGAAAACTGCCCCGCTTTTGTCCCCTATCTTTCAACCACCTCTTCATCTGTGAGAGAACAATTCCTTGCTCCCATGACAGCACAGTTTCTTTAAAAGTCTTTGATGAGGGACCTTGTCAGGTATCTTTTGGAAATACAAATAGACTATATCAGCTCAAACTCCCTTACCCCTGTGCTTGTTGTTTTCTTCAAAGAAGTCTTAGCAACGAGCTTTGAGTAGCAGTAGCTTTGAGAGTCATGGCAAAAGCTGTGTTGACTTTTCCACAAAATACCATGTTCATTCATATATCCAGTAATTCTGTTCTTTATTATAATTTACGCCCAATTGTCCAAGAAGATGGCTATTTTCTCTCTCTTTTTCTTTTTTTTTTTAACTTCAATTTTACTTTACCAAATTTGGCACGTCTGAGATTACCATGGCTATCTTTAAGATGAAACAGTGCAGGCAGTGAAAATAAATCCTCAGTAATCTGTACCGAATTATGGAGACAAAAAGGAGTCATAGCTGGCGAGACATAGTGGTGTATGTGTAATCGGAGGGGGCTCAAAGTTAGGACCAGACTTTGGAAATACTGGCAGGACAAGGCTTTGGCATAAACTATTTGTGTTGCCTTTGCATACACTCAAGTCACGTGAATAAGCCGTCGTCCTTCCTCTGCACTTCTCTCTATGGGTGGGAAAGAAGTGGCATAAATGATAACCTGCAAGATGTAGGTAGGATAAACTGTAATGCTTTTAAATAGTGACAAAATAGTAGGATAATTGCAGACCTGGGGGTAGGCATTCACACCCATGGAAGCCTAGGTACACTGGCTGTGCCGTAACGCAGCAGTGTCGCACGGGTTACCTTTCTGCTGTGTCTACTGCAGGGATCCATAGTTGTGTAACTGCATGTGTGGGTCAAGGACTTTTTAAAAAAGAGCTCGATCTTTTCCTGCTTTATAGTAAGTGCATCCAATATAAAACCATGTGGTTCTAAATCACGTTCATGCTTACTAGATATTAAGAATGCATAGGAATAGGTGATATTGTAAGATAAGGTGAGTAAAGAATCAATCCTAGCAACTGCACTGTGGACAGTAGGATGGTGGAAATTAGAATGGTCCTTTCTTTGGAAGGAAGATCTCAGATACAGTAATGCTGCAACTGCAGAGTTGAGAAATGAAGATATTCAGGTTTGCTAAGAACAATTTTATCTTTGTAGAAAATATAGCATATTTCTGTCTTCACAGAAGACAGGTTTTTAAGTAATTCAATATGTCCAATTAAAATTTAGATGTGGAAATTAGCTTATCAGCATTTTTAAAGTAGAGGGAACTACATCAGAAGTGGGTGATACAGAGTCTGTCCCTGAGGCTGTCTTACTTACCTCTTAAACCATTGAAATGGTGAAATTACACTTGAAGATTCTGAAAGAGTATTTGAAACTTAGGATTACAATGATCAGTAAGTATCACCTGAATGCACCATTTCGAGGGGCAGCTCTGTGCTCTCCACTGAAATCCACGTTCCTGTTCCATCAGCCAGCAGGGAGCTTTGGTCTTTCAAATCAGCTTCAGCCAATTTAGCTCCTCCAAATGCAAGGTTGTTTCCCTAAATTCATTTCTTCCTTCCCAAGCTTCCCAACAAGCTTTTCTGCAGGTGGTTCTCTAGACTCTACAATCCAAGCCACTGCAGTCCTAAAACAGCCATTTGGCAGTGAGCAGATTTAGCTCCCCTTCTGTTTTCCAGCTAAGAAATACCTTTTTATTTTTCATTATTTGAGCTGGCAAATCCTCTTGTGCTGTATAAACATCAGAGAATAAATCCTACTTTTTTTTTTCTTTTTCTTCTAGAAGTGCAAATTACAGTGATGGTTTCCATGTTTAAAATGAAATCCATGTTTGCATCACAGCTCCAACTGTGTGTGTGTGAGAGAGAGAGAGAGAGAGAGCAAGCATGTTGCTGGTTTTTGCCATGGTCCTTGATAAGACCGCAGGGGTTTGTTTGTTTTCTTTTAAGCCTTAAAAACTATTTCCAAGCAAGAGATGTAACTTGAATTGATACTTTGTCCTTCTCCCGTGCCTTTTGTGAGTGCGTGTGTTTTGGATCAATACGTTTGTAAGCTCACACTTACACTCTTGGTCCGACTCGGAAAGAAACAGAACTCCTCCACTCACGTCAAAGCCGAGTGACTGTAAATCAGCCTGGCAGCAACAATAAGTGCTACGTACTGGAATAAAAAGGTTACTCATCTTGACTACTAATGCATCAAGTTATGTCTGCCACAGCTATTCTCTGTATGATACATGCATCAGTTAAACGAATTCAAACCTGCCGTTTGCATCCTGACGACAAGGCAGAGCAGCTCCCAAAGTCCATCTGCAGCATTCAAATCCTCCCAGAGCAGAAAGGGAACACAGGCAGATGCTAAAGCATGTATTTACAATACAGGGAAACTAAAATTTGTGGGAAATCTTGCATCCACGGATGCAAGGGTTGCTGTTAGGACACTGAAAACAGGAAACGTGTGAAGATCGCTAGATAATATCTCTGCTATTTCTTTGACCTTAGGAGAATTGTGAAGCAGATACACTTGAAATATGTAACCTTGAGGGTGATCTGGCTGTTTATTGGTTACAGCAAGCTGGTTTCATTTCTTGTATATTCTGCAGTGACACGGGATAACAGCGATGAATAACATCCCTTCGATCTGAAATGGGAGGGGACTCCGGTCTCCAGGGAACGCGTAGGCACGTGCTTCTGCTTAAACACTCGAGCAGATCAGCTGAGCCCTCCACGTTTATGCATTACCTTTGGCTCCATGCAGCGTGGCTCAATGTCTGGGGATCCCAGCAGGGACGAGTTCACTGGGATTAGCTGTGTGTGTAAAGGATTTGCTCAAGCGGGACCTACAGAAATAGTGAGTCCCTTGAAGTCCATGGAATTGCCCTGGTATTAAAATGGAGCAAATAAGAAACTACCATCTTTGGACACCTCTAAGTGAAAAGTTTACTATGTATGATGTAGTTTTCGCATCCCTAATCCAGAGATCGTAACTGTCTTGGGTGGGTTTTTTTTCCACAAAGAGTGGAATAGGGTGCTCATTTACAGTCAGAACAAATGATCTGAGCACATCTAGAAATTCAGAAGGTGCTCTCAGTCTTCTGCTCTCTCTTCCTTTCATCATACTCCCATGACTACACTATAAGGCCTAATAGTTATTTTTCTGCAATGTTTGTTCCTAATTTTGAAGTCCTTGGTGAGCTTTAATGAACTTAGCTGTGTGATCCCTCCAAGAGACAGGTAAATATATGCAATTTCCCCCTTGCACACAGACTAGAAGTTAGATATTGAAAGGCGTAAGAAGTGCTGCTATCACTAGCTCTCAGGCTGTATTGTTGTGAGCCTCAGCTCTGGTATCATCCCTCACCCTGCTTTGGGAGTGATCTGCAGCAAGTCTCTAGTGAAAGCCTTATACCATGGGTTTGGGAGCTGGGATATCATCTTAATGCTGGTCACCTTTGCATGTTTACTCCTCTGGTTTCATTTAACATCACCCACATCATTAGCCTGACCAGGCTAGATTTAGGTTTGGTTTGTTTTCTTTTTCCTTTCCATTAATTTTTATGACAGTAGCATTCATGCATTCTCCCCCTAGGGAAAAAAAGGAAAATAAAAATTTGATGGAACTAAGGAGAGCCCATGTATGCTTTAAACAAGAAAATGCTATATTTATATCTCAGAAAGAAAATACCTTCAGTTAAAGGAATATCATTGCCTAAGAGTAATTAGATTATGTTGATGTTCGAAGAACCCTGGGTGTATAACAGGCCTACATGTGTATATTTATACACATACAAAGATTTTCTCTATATAAAAACTAGGAAGCCAAACTCTAGTATTTGTATGCATGCATCTATTGCATGTATTTTATGAATAGCATAGATAATATAAAACATTTCTTTACACATGCACACACAGAGATTTGGGCTGTAATCCTGCTTTATTTAGAAGAAGTAGAATCATATAACACAAAGGAAAAAATAAGCAGATTTATAAAATAAAATATAACGAGATTGACCTTTCAGGAAATTCCTACTGCCATGAATGAGAAGCCTAGCCTAGAGAACTTACCCAGCTCTTGGGCAGAAACTGCAGCTCACATTGACCTTGTTGTAGCCCAACTACCATGCCAGCTAACTAATCTAAACACATTCACAGGTGGATAGTTCAGATTTAGCATCAGCAAGCATGGATCAGAGCACTTACGAATGTAAGCTCTTCCAGGAGAATTTATACTCATGGTCCTTCCAGGAGATGAAGCTTGTGCAGGGGTGCCGTCATCTGTTGCATTTATTTTTTGCGCTGATTGCAGATCTCCAAAGCACAAGTTGTGCTGTATAACAGAGGTACATTTGTGTGATGACCTGAAGAGTCTGATGAAGCTGAAGTGATCCTCTACACAAGCAGGGGAAATTGAGGGAGCTTCTCATAGTTTTCTGAGTTATATTTGGTTTTGATAAAAACTAAAGTTAGGTTCTTGCTTCTAAAGTTAATATTTCTGCCTCTGCTTAATCTGCTCTTGCATCTTCCCTTCCTTAACATGATTGATTGCTGTGTTCTGAAAACAGCAACAGAGCTCTTTGGCAGCTTGAGATTTTGAACTGTGCTGTAGTGGCAGGAACAGTTGGCAAGGGTTTCTGAAAGGTTAATCCACTGAGGATGTATGGGTTTGTGTTAGAGAGAGAGCAAACATTATTTGTGTTGTCATGCTATAAAACTATAATCTGACATTGATGGTTATTTTGATTTTGCTTATATTTCAATGAATGGGAATTACATGATAGCAACTCTCCTATGCAGATCTTAAAGTGGCTTAGAAAATACAGTGAAACCCTTTCTGCCAGAGGAAGGAGGCAGAGAGGTTCTCAAGGTCAAACAGCAAGCAGAAGGTGGAAACTCTGTGCTAGGTTTTGGTGTCCATTGCACTGCTCTCTGATGTGCACTTCCAGCTTTCTCTGCCCCCTCTCCCAAGCCATTAAATATTATTTCACCCAGCCAGAACCAGGGAAACCCATTTCAAATATGTTTTCTTCCTTTGATCTCTAGATGTTTATTAACATGGCTTCATTCAGCCATCCCATTCTTAAAAGGCCTGGCATGTTTTGCAGGGTACACATTAGTTCCTTTATTTAAATCCCGCATCTTCTGTTGCAGACCTCAAGCTTCAGGGAAGTGAGGGTCAAAGTCAAGAGGTTTTTCAGCAGGTGATGTGAGATTAAGAAACAGACAAACAAACAAGCACCTTAATACAAGGGAATTGTTTTCCACATTATTATGACTTAAAGGAATCCTTTGCAATAGGGTATCACCAGTGCCAGGAGCATGAGTCAACACAGAATTGGACATTTAGGTAAATATCAAGAATGTATGGGTTAAACATAACTTCAAAGAAATTTAAATGTCCAGCATGCTGTAGACAATGACTGCTAACCAGTGAACCAGGAAGCCTCTAACCATATATCACAAATAGTATATTTTTAACACATTACGGAACAAAGTAGATGGGTGTTCTGTCCACAGTGTGTCAGACAAAAAAGGGTTCCAAAAAATAAGTGAGACGTCAGAGATGTCAAAGAAAAAGCGAGATGTTGGGCAGAAATTAATTTTCTTTGATAATAAAGAAGTTTTCTTCAAACTTTCTTCTGAAGTCTGGGCTGGTTCTTATTTAGTTTGAACCAGTTTCCTTATCTTAATTAAAGAGCATTACTTGGCTGTAAGGCCAGTGGGGATGTTTTTGCAATCTGTGCTTGAAATTTAAGTTGAATAGCTTACCTCTGGGAAGAAGGAGGGCAAATACAAAACTCAATGAACCTAATGTGACAGATAATAAAGGCAACATGCAAGATAACAGTATTAAAATTTGATATCAGCAAGAAGGTTCTGGTCATTTTGTAGGAAAGCAAAAGTTAAAAATTCAGCTTCTGATCATAGCTTCTTGTGTTCTGCCTGTAAGGGACTAATTCACATCTGTGCACCAAATTGGTGAGGAACTTGTCGGAGGACTCAGACTCATTCAGATTTCAGTGCAGTTCCCACCTCTTGAAAAGTAAATATCTATGAACATACACACACCTCTGAGAGACTGGCTTCCTTCAGTCTTCCCTGCAAGGCTACAAGGCAGTACTGTATTCAGCTACATATTTTTTATTGCTGATCACATTTCTTTCTAACTCAAACTCTCAGAACAGTGATCTTCAAATTAGCTGTGATACTGGAATACTAATATTTGTATGTTAAGCTTAATATATGTGATCTGGAGCTATGAATTGGATATGTATTCCAGATGTTTCCTCTCTACAAGGCTAAATGCCCTAATCTTCTACATTCAGCTGGGAAATACTGGACACTTGCTTTGTCATGGCAAAAGCAAGTTTTCTAGGACTCATCTATTCATCATATACTATCAGTTGAATATCAGACAGAGTACATGTTGATTTCTTCCTCCATATTTCAGAAGCAAAGTGTTTATTGTCTTGTTAAAAGTGGACATGAAAAGAAACTGCTACAATGGTGAAAGATGATAAGAATTGTATCATTGACCCTGTAATGAAAACAGAAGAGAATTTTACCAAAAAGTAGTAGGGGGCTGAGGAGGAGCTTGGTGAGAAGTCCATTTCCTTCTTGGCTCTCAGAAAAGAGTTAAAATAACAATATTTGGCAAACAATCACTATTAGCATTTGGATATTTGACGGTTACCACAGAAATGCCATATTCTAAGCATATGGGACAATTGCAGCCTACTGGGTTGGTATGTTGGCAAACATTGACTTCTTAATGGCAACTGCTGTGCAAGTGACAAAAATGCTTCTGTGCCTTCTGGTGTGAGGAAACTGTTTAAGCAACTGACTCTTGGCATGGCCCTGTGTGTCTATAAGAGCCACTCCTGTACTCGGCAGCAGTGAAGGTGGCTGGGGAGCAAAAAACATCTCCCACCTGTGGTGAAACTCATGGTTTCCTCAGCAGGGAGCAACATGACCTCAGCCTGTTGCAGGGGTCCATCACTAGGACTATAATCCATATAAAACAAATACAGTAAGCGTAACCCTGCACCTAACTGTTCCACTGAGTATGTGCTGAGTATGGCATCTAGCGTGTCATCAATTTGCAAGTGCCAAAGTGGTGTCAATTAGCATTCCAGTGTTGAAATTATCAACCACTACTTTATTTCTCAGACATGCCTGTTCCTCAAGCTCTTTTGAGCTTTGTCTTATCTTTCTGTCCAATCTGTTTGCCTCAGGAACTTTAGATTTCATAGGACCTCTAATAATGTAGTGTTTTCTGTGATTTCTGTAGGTTTATCTTCACCCCGTCCTCTAAGGGAGAGAAATGAGAAGTGATATTCTCATTTTTCAGATGGAGAACAGAAGCATAGAAAAACCTAATAGTCTTGTCAGTGCTCAGGGAGGAAAACCATGGCAAAGTAGGTCCAAGTTTCACAAGCTTTTAGCCATTCCAGGATTCTAGTTTGCTTTCAGCGTTTGTCAGAAGTGCTTCCTTTCACCTTCATCTACTTCTCACATTCTTGACAGTCAGCTGATGCTCCGGATGATATTTGCTCTGGTCTGTCCAGCTATATCAAACTAAAGGATATTGTGGATTGCAAAATGTCACTTTCCTTTTTCCAGCTAACCTCAGAAAACTGTCCTAGAACATAGATATGGCTTTAAATTTTTCACACCTGAATATCACATGACCTGCATAAGTCTGTCAAATTAAGAAAGCTGCTTGTACCCTTAATTCTTAATTTATTTATATAAAAAATTGAAAGAATCTAAATGTGTAAAAGGAAAAGATGGATACCTTTTGTAACATCATGGTACTCTCTCTAGTTGAGATAATTAGCCCCAAAGGAGTCATTTCATATCTGTAAACAGAAAGGGCCATGCTAGTTGTCTTATAATAGGTTTGAACGGTCATAAAGAGTAGCTTGAACTTTCTAGTTTGGTTATAAGATACACAATGCCCTCTAGTTCTTATTCATGGTAGTATCATCACTTTAAAAGTGAAATTCTAACAAGTACAGCTACAGTGAAATCTGTAGAGTCCAATAATATTATTGGGTAGCAGTTCTTTAGGGTCATTTATTTTGATTTAGTTGAAATTATTTTGAGAGGCTGCATGCATCAATTAAAAATTGGAAGCTACAATAATCTTCCTCTAGATTTAAAACTCAGGTAGACTGAACTCTTGACCTCATTGTGTCCTGTCTCCATACAGCTCAGAGGTGCTTGCAACTTAAATTGAAATTGCCCTGCTACATAATTAACTTCTGCCTGCAAAAAATTTTGCACCTTTGTAGGGAAGTTCAGTAGCAGAGCTTTAATGTCATGTTGTAGTTTAATCTCAGAGAAGCAATTACTGTTGCTTGGTTACTATGCCATTGCTAGCTCATTTTTAAACCAAAACCCAAGCTAATAGCACATAGTTTTAGGTTTAAGCCTTAATAGAAGGTGCAAGTGAGGGTTAAGTCTGATTTATGTGTCTGAACTTTTTTATCTGAGTCTTGGTGTTTTTCTCTTTCTTTACAGGTACAGGAAATATTTTTCAGTGGGCTGCAGTTTGGTATTTTTTTCTGATATGTTCTTGTAACTTCCAGGGGATTTTTGTCAGTAGGATGAAGTGCTGATAACTACGAGGGTTCCAGAGCTGACCAGAAGTGTGATAGCTCTGAGTTCAAACAAAAATGAAACTTAAAGGTTATGAAAACATATGAAACAAAGTTCATGGAAAAGACAGCTGATAACCTTGTGAGCAGAAACTGGTGTTTTCAACATCCTGTCCTGCCAGTGGTAACGGACTCCTTTTTGGCAGATAAATTTAATAGATTTCAAAATCTTTGTAATGTGGATTTCAGCAACAGGGACAGAGGATCTGCTGGTCTTGGATTGGAGCAAAGGAAGCATCCCGGTGATTTAACTGGAAATGTTGGCTAAGGATTATGTGGCAAATACTGTAATACGTAGCCTTAATGAAGCTAATGGTAATTTCTTGGCTTCAGGGGCCACCTTAAAAGCTTCAGTTTTGTTCTTGCATTAATTAGAAGGACATTGAGATAGCCAGTACGTATTTGACTCAAATGTTATTTTGTGTAGACAACCTTCCTTTCAAATAGAAATATTAAGTAGTTCAAATCTTGAACTGAAACTTGATCAGCAAATAGACATACTGGGAAACTTATATTGCTGGGTTTGAGTGGAGCATGAAATTGAGGTAGACAACCACAGTCATTCTAAGCCACTCTCATTAATTCATCTTCAACGCATATTTCATGTGCAGTAGTGCTCTCCCTGTTGTATACTTGTCAGTCTTCCCTTATGTAAGTGAATAGGTTAACTGGGCCTTTGCTGTTTTGCTGGTTGTAAGTCTCCCTGTCTTTAGGTAGAAAACCCATGAATGCTGCAGATTTATAACCAAAGTTATTCCACTATTCTGAAACTGTAAATTATGCCTCACTTCACAACCTCTCCCCTTTCACAGAAGACAATTTTAATACTAAGGGAATAAAGTGTTTCTCTCATGAATAAGGATATAATAAGACCATCAGTAAACTAAGGAAAAACACAAGCTCTGAGCATGGTGCGTATGATGAACAAGGCTTGAAAGGAGAGCAGATTCAGGCTTATTGCTGAAACTGAAGATGAATGACATCCTTACCCCTGCTATTGTAGAAAGAACTTTAAACTTCTCTTAAAGCTGAAATGCTAACCATAATATTTTTCTCCTGCTATAGATTTTCTTTTTTTTTTTCCCCAGCTGCAGTTGTCAGTATATTTAAACCCCTGCATGGATTTGCAGGTCCTTGTAAACAGAAAGTACTGTGCACTTTCATTTTGCTTAATGTTTTAAGGTTATACCTTTTTCTTTGTTTTCTGGTTCCTTCAAGGGCTGGATTTGAGAGTTTAAAGCTGAGACCCCAGTACTGTACCAGAGATACACATGCATTGCTGATATCCATGTGATGATCAGAAGCTTCTTGCATACAGTATTACATGTATCCAAGTGCTGAAGATTTATATTGTAGATGAAAAAGGTGGGCTTATAAGACAATTTCACTGCAAGCTTCTCTGCAGAAAGTTCGTACATGCAGTTGACGGTCTTAATTGTCCAGAAATATGCTGTCCTTAAAAAGCACTGCATTGAAAATACACCAAAACCCAGAATAGTTTGGGAAATGGGAGGACATAGGCTTGAGTAACTGGCCTGGAGCTCTTCTTTAGGAGGCATGCCTATCTCAGGATATGGCTTTGTATTTGTCTGGAGCAATGATCAGTTTTATTATTGTTTTCATGTTATCCATACAAATGAGTTTAGTTCAGGTCTGTGCAATTAAAAAAAAAAATTAAAAGAGAGACCTGCTGTCGTGATGGCTAAACACTCAAGAGTTGTAGCTTTAAAATGAAACTTAGATCCACAAAAAGCAGCTGGAACGCCTTTTAGAGCAAGTTAACTGCAAGGGTGTTGCTCTGGCCCTGTTGAGCAGACATTTAAAGTAGAGAGCCAGCAGCATGCAGTTGCAGCACGTGGTTGATACTGCAGATGCCCACCGGTCTCAGCGCTGGCAATGTAAAATTTATTCCTGTTTTGCCCCCTCCCCCCGACCAGCTGACTGATGATTTAAAGTTGGCATGTGAAGCACCCAGATGTCCAGCTCCAGGAGGAGTCTCTTCAGTAGAATCATCTCCTTGACAACTCATTTTTCTTTGTCTGTTTCTTGGCTTTGTAGCAGGGACCTGCCTGTGTGTCTGGTGCAGTGTTTGACTGCTGCAACTCTGCTTGATCCTCCTTGATGTATTTTATTTTCCCTTAAGGTTATTAGAGGTGCTGTTGCCTACAGTATAGGTCTTGGGGAGGTGGGAGTGGGTTATGAATCATGTACATGAAGTGAGGAGGAAGATGTTCTCCTTTCCAGAATGAATTTCTGGGGTTTTTAATGTGATCTGTAGAAACCTATACTGCCATGCATGGAGTACGTGAAATGTGGAAAAGTAACCTTGTT
This sequence comes from Haliaeetus leucocephalus, assembly GCF_000737465.1. Lineage (NCBI taxonomy): Eukaryota > Metazoa > Chordata > Aves > Accipitriformes > Accipitridae > Haliaeetus > Haliaeetus leucocephalus. The sequence goes on from NW_010973072.1 coordinate 3,137,516, forward strand.
ATCCCTGTGTATATAAAACACAGGAGTTTTATAACACTGCAACACCAGGTACCTGATAGCAACAGATTCATCCAGGTGAGCAGAGTCCAGTTATGCTGTCCTGCACAGGAGGACCCCAGGGTAGTGATATGGAGTCAGGCAAGTCCAAGTAGGGGTACCTCCAGAGGGCTTTACTCAATACAGTGGGTGCTTGGTACTTTCCAAAACAATATAGTGGTTGCATTTTGTCTCAAATTGTTCACCTGAAGATACTAACTGCATTTAGAAATTGTCATTCTATGTGACATTGTGTATTGATGATTGACAAATTATATCTCTCTCTGAAATTATAGCAATCATTGTACTTTCCTCAATCGGTAACTGTGCTTTTAATCTTCATTCTTTATTAAGGATGGACAGAACATAATCTGCACGTTTATCCCTCCCACGTACTCAGCTTTGTGTGACAGTCCTGCCTTACTCTACTTACCTCTGGGTGAAAGCACTTTGGGTCCAATGGCATTGATGGGATGTTGTATTCGTTTCTGTGTTGCAGTGATAATTTGTATTTTGGTGCTAATAGGAATTTATCTAGATGCGCTTAAAATTGTAGATTCCAATGACAGTGGCAGTCTTTTAATGATAGAAAATATATTCCTCCAAAGGCACACCGTATTTAGGAAAATAGAACAGCACGCTGAAAGCCTAGTTGTGTACTCTCTATCCTAAGCTTAACACTTTTATCTGTACCCAAGAAAGGCAGTTCTTTTGGGTGGGAAGGTCAGACTGCCCTTCAGGTCATGGCATGCCTCTGCCTTACTGCCTTGTTTGATCTCATCTTTCTCTGATGCTCCTTAGGCGTCTCCTAAAGATGCACTTGGTACACCTAAGTGTCAGGGTGGTCTGTCTAGATGGAAGGTAACCTAACAAGGGAGCTCTCTCATATATTATTCCTTGTCAACATAGACACTGAGAAAGAGATTATTTACAAATTTGTGGCATACAATTATGAAACATCCAACCTGTGATGGATTGTGCCAGTCAGACTAGTGTGATGTGTCCTTGAGACTGAACCATCTCCTTGCCTTTGCTAATCATTTTGACTGCTTGTCTCTAAGCTGAACTGATTCGGATTCAGGTATTTTTTGAATCAGACAGCTAAATCCCCAGAAACAGTGGAGAGCATAAAAGTCTTTCTAATAGTCCTGTAATATCAAAGCGATGTAGTTTCCACACTTCTAAGTTTTGTTGGAAATATATGTCCCATTGGTAAAACTGCACACTAGCTCTTCTCTCTAGGCAGTTTTTCAAGCCTTCACCTTCTCTCCTTACGCTGAATGTCTCGTGCTTTCAGCAGGTCTTCAGGAGTGTGGGGTTCCTGCTTAATAGTTAGACTACTGACAATGCTCTTGCATTGCCTACAACAGACTTGGCACTTTTCGTTACACAATTACACACTGTGGCGCAGCAAGTAAGCTGGTAAACCCTTCCACAGTCCTGAAGCCTCTCCTGTGCCTCCTCAGGGAGGTGGTACCCGTGCTGAAGCACGGCGCACACGGGCACGTTGCATGTTTTCTGCTGCGCCTTGTGGAGCTACGGGGGGCACAAGGCAACTCTCTTTTGGGAAGTGCAATTCTGCGGGGGCCTGAGGAATTACACAGTCCTGTAGAAACAAACATATTTCTCCTGGCACTAGCAGAAAGCAGATGTTAACCTGATCAATTATCGATGAGGCAGAAGGACAATATGCAAATTGTAATAGACTACAAGCAGCATCTTGTATGTGGTGAAAAATAGAAAAGAAGAGGGAGCTTTGGTATATGAAACAGAAATAAAAAGTGTACAGGCATATGAAGCTCTCCGTATTTCAGGATATATTTCTGCAAAACAGCAAATGAGCCACAATTCACTATTAAAACTGAAATGCATTTTGCTGGCTTTATTCAGCCTACTAATTGCCCATGAAAATTCAGGTCTGGTATTTGACACATTAATTACTCAAAAAACATTTACACTAGGGTTTGCAGAAAGGAACAAAGAGAAAATGTAACTGAGAGAATAAGAAGCTGGAAAGCAAGGGGAGGAGGATTTTAAGACAAGTCTTTTGATGCATTAATCACACAATATTCTCTGGGGCCAAATGCTGACTGCTGTAACACGTTGTGGAAGTGAGCAAATGCCCGTTAGCTAGACCAACACAGAGTGAGGAATGGCAGCTCCCCAGCAGGCATGGTCACAGGTACACCCACCCACACCACATGTGCTCGAGTTTTTATTAGATGTAGAGGTGGAAATATCTTGGAGGGGGGCGGGGGGACACACCTCCAGGAAGTTTCCACTCAGCCACTGCATTTATCTAGGGATGCAAGAAATAACGGATGTCATGGCATGTTCCCACCTCTGCATGATCATTCAGTGCCCTGACTGTCGTCTGCAGAGTTGTGTCTCGGTAATATTGACTTTTTTAATGTGATCACTCGTATCAATGCATGGCCTACAACAGATTTACCATCACGTCCTAACTCTTCTGAGATCACAGACACCCGTGGAGAAACTGAGTGGTAAATCTAGAAGAGAGTAAGAGAACATGAACGATGTGTTGGTGATTACACCTCATTACAGAACCAATGCCATTTCCATAGGAGTAAATAAGAGCTTTGGGGAAATTTGGTCTTTATGAAGCCTCTGAGGAATAAAAATAAATTTTATTTTTTTCTCCCAGATTCCATTGATTGTAGTGTAAAGAGTATTTATATTGTGTGCCAAAAAGGAGGGAGGGAGGTTGTTTGCTGTGAGGAGAATTAAGGCATGAGTTACTATTGAAATTAGTACTCTTTATCGACTTAATCCAGTCATCTCCAATCATTACAGTTTTACAGAAATGTTAAACTACTTTAAAACTTTCATTTCCCCTTTAAAACTAAATTACTTTTGTGTTTTCTCTAGCAGTAGTGCCACCCTAAGGCAAGCAAGTTACAGTAGAGCAAACATATAAACAACAATCAAGGCATAATTACTAAATGGGAATAACACTTTCTAATGCTGCTTCTCCCAACCCAGCTCTGTGTGTACTGTAATGGAAACTCTCTCCTGCTATTTGCAATCGAGTTCTTCAAGCAGATGTCGGATATGCTTGAGCAGTTCGGGATTGTCTGGTTCACTGATTATGCAGTTCAATCCAAAGTTCTTTTATTCTTTCTCTTAAATTAAGAAAAATCCTTTTTAGGGATAGATAGGAAACTCTGAATAAAATAATAAAACACATGAGTATTCCTTCTGTTATCTGTAGCTGTTACTGAAAATTGAAATCTTATTTTGGATTCTAAGATTCACTTCCCTCATTTTCCTACTATTACCTAATGTTTCTGTCTCAGTCATGAGCATTAATCTAAATTATGATATGCTTTCTATGGAATGACACAACCAAATTCATCTTGGGTAAGAAAGACTATGGTGCCCTAAACTCTGCTTTACAAAATATGAATTTTGCTTCAGTTTCAGATAGCTTTTCAAAACCTGTGGTGCATATCCCATTAGAGAGTAGGTTCTGAACTTTTTGAGATTTATTCATGACAAATCACCCTGTTCCTGTTCATTGTTTGATATTTGTCCTTAAAAAGAATTCACACTGTGCAAGTTTGAAAAACTCCGCTACAGTAAAGGATCGCAAACGACGTGAGCTTTCAGGTAACTCTAGATACTGTAGGCTCACAGAGATTCTCTCTAAACCTATATTGGGTTAAACTTTTATTGCAGAATTCAAAAACTATCATTGCTGCAAAATGTTGAACTGCATACTTTTAGTCCCATTTATTTCTATTGTTATAGTAGCTTAAAGCCCTAATCAAACACCAGCAGACCATTTGCCAAGACATTGTACAGTAGCAGGGGGAAAAAAATGTTCCTGTTCTCAAAGAACTTCAAATTTGCATCTTAAGGGAGACATAGAGGAGAGCAAGAAAAAAATCTAAGCAGGAAGAGACATGCAGTGGTATCAGGGCACGAGCAGACTACAGTGGGATTTGGGTTTTTTCTGTGTTTGTTTTTAGTGCTAAGGGATATTTGGAAATACTTTTAAGAGGTAACTTTGTGAATGTTTGGAAGGCAACAGAACTGGTGATAAACTTTCTTGGGTCGGAGCTGACATGTTAAGAAATAACAGATTAGATGTTGGAGACAGCTACTACCATCACCAATGACACCTTTCCAGACTTTATTAGATGGAATAATGTTAATCCAGAGGTGACCTAGTCTGCCCAAATTTCTAACACCTGTACTCAGTTGTAGAGGATTGCATCGTTTAATAAGAGGTTAGTTTTCAGAGATTGAGTTTCCTCAGCCTACGTAAGCAGTCTGCAGGACTGGCTCTTGGTTTATGTATCTTGTACCAGGAACGGGCTGAGGATGGAGCTCAGGGGAGGGAGAGCAGGGTTTGCTGCTCCTGCTGCCACTGCAGGATGAGAAAGACAGGGTCAGCGACTGCTCTGCTGCAAGCCAGTGGTCCTAATCCCTGTCACGGCATGTATCATACACTGGACTTCTCTGCTGGCGGCTCAGACTTTCCAGGGCTCTTACCTAGGCAAAATAAGCAAATTAACCATGGCTGTTTTGCCACCTCATCATTCTGCTGCCCCCCACAACAGCCTGCTCTGCCTACGACGAGCACTGACCTGCCACCTGGAAGCTCTCATGGTCAGGAGTCGTAGTGCAGGTCTGGCGTCTTCAGTGCCTGTGTGGTGTGAGCTCGGTGAGTCGAGGAAAGTGTTCAAAACACTGGGAACACCAGTATTTTGTTGACTGCCTTTCCAGATGGGTCAAAAACTTTGCTGTTATCAGCTGCCATTGCCTATTATTCTGGATCAGGTATGGAGATACGGGACTGGGGAAGGGGACCATTTCTTTCCTGATCAATATTTTTCAGTGGATGAAAAAACAGCTTCAGTTTTCTGGGATCACAATCACAGACTAACAATTCACTTAAAAAAAAAAAAAAATCAGCTAAACGTTGTGATCAGTTGAGCCCAGAGTTTTCAAATGCTGGGTGTCACCTCCTGAAGACAGATGAAAGGAGCGGAATAACTTGGTTCCTCAGTCTGTTCTTAAATTTCCATCCCAAGTGCAGTCAGATATAATCACTATGCCAATACTGGTAATTTATCATTAAAGTCACAAATATCTGCTTGACATTGATAGAGAAAAAGAGTGTCAGAGCCCATCAGTGTGCCGTGCAAGAGTCCTTATGCAAAGAGTTGGCATGGAGGCATTCCTTGATTAGGCATTGCGGTGGAGTAACTCTAACTTGACTTTCTTGTGCTTGTAGTCAGAAGCATTTTCTGCAAGTGAAAGTGGAAATGTACACCCGGCGCGTGCTGTATCTGTGACAGGAATGCTTCAAGCAGCGACAGAGTTTCAAAATAAATTAACACTTCATAGAAATTGAGAACTGCAGAAAGGCATCAATCTGCCCAGAAATGTGAAGATATGCTCTGTTCAGAGACCACCCCCCAGCCTCTGTTTGTCCTCTGCAGAAAGTTGTTTAAAAGCCCTAACAAGACCTTTAGAAATACTTGGGCATAACCCATGACAAAATAATTTTATCTTTTTTTACTTTTTCAAGTTCCAGAAAATATTTTTGTTTAAAGTGAGCTTTATTTCACTGCTGGGAGTGAAGTGGTTGCTGCATAAGCCCTCATCTAACAGTATTTTATGCAACAAATGAAACCGAGGCATGTTCAAGGGCAGTAGAGGAACCCAAGCAAATGCGCAGCTGGACATAGTGAGATGTAGAAGGAGACTGCCTATAATTTATTTTGCAGTGTAATTGCTGTCTGATAGTCTCTAAGGATCTATGTGTACTTTGATCTCTACAGAGTTATTTGAGAGCCAAACCTAATGCTGCACATATATATGCAAATAGATATAAACTTTAATGTTCAGGGGCATTGTGTCATTCACAAAATATAATGAGCCAAATTATCCTTTTCTTACAATGTGAGGCCAAAATTCAGCAAAGCATAGCAGCACACACTTAACTTTCGTTCTGAAGGCAATGACACTTAAATACATGCTTAAAAGCTTTGCTGAATCAGACTGGACTTAAGCATTTGCTTATACTGAGATGTGCACTGAAGAGTTGTTTATTTGGAACTTAAAATAATGTTTTGTTTAGACTAATGGAGACTACATATTTCTTTCCTTTCTGTCTGAAAAAGAAGTATTGGGGAGGGGAGGAAATCTAATTTGTTCCTCAGACAAGGCCATTCCACAAAACATCAAAATGGGCCTTGCAACCCTCTAAAGTAAGTGCCAATCTTTAGAGGTCTCAGACGCAGGGAACAGCGACCCAGTCTTGGATGCGGGGAGAGGTTAGCCAGTCATTTGAGCTGGAATAATCATGAACTTGCTTTCCTTCTTGACAACAGCAGTTCTTTTTAATTAAGCTCCAATATTGTCAAAGGACCTGCGGGACAAGCAGGACACATGGCAGGGTGTGCTCTGGCGGCAGAGGCGGCCGGCAGCATCCTGGGCTGCGTGAGCAGGAGCGTAGCCAGCAGGTTGAGGGAAGTGATCCTTCCCTCTGTTTGGCACTAGCGAGAGTACATCTGGAGCCGTGTGCGCCGGTGTGGGTACAAAAGAGACGTTGACAAAACGGAACAAGCCCAGTGGCGGGTTACCAAGGCGGCCAGGGGCTGCAGCACAGGAGGTACGAGGAGAGGCTGAGAGAGACCTTTGCTCAACCCAGAGAAGAGGAGGGTCAGGGAGGGTTTTACTGTGGTCTGCAGGTGCCTAATGGGAGGATATGGAGAAGATGGGAGCAGACTCCTCTCAGAGATGCACAGTGGAAGGTCAAGAGGCAACAAGCACAAGGTGGACATGGGAAACGCTATCCAGGTATATGTAAGAGCTTTTTCCCCCATGTAGGTGATTAACGAGAGGTCCAGGGAGGCCGTGGCTTCTCCTTCCTTGGAGATATCCCAAACCGGACTGAACACAGCCCTGAACAACACGCTCCTGCTTTGAGCAGGAGGTTGGACTGGACACCTCCAGCAGTCCCTTCTGACCAAAATTATTCTGTGAGGAAACATTTTTTTCTAAAAAACACCCCTACAGTCTCACATTTCTTTTATCTTCTTTAGCGGTGTTAAATCTGCTTGAGTTGCACACATTTACCACAAGTCAGCATTTTCATCACTGTCTTTCTGTTTAAATGAAGTCTTCCAACCTGGAGCCATTTGGTGAGAGAGGAAAAGTAATTATGCACCAAGCTCTTGTCGACTGCAGATTTCCCGCTCATTTTTATGTACCTAGTCATAATCTAACTCTCATAAAATTTAAGCACTGCTGCATTGCTAGCATTTCCATTTTGCTTGGTGAATTTTTTTTGTTAATACTGTGCTACCAATTTACTTGAAAGAGAAGCCAGACTCTCTTTTTACGGATAACATGTCTAAATTTTTTTTTTATGATAACGTGTCTAAATTTTGTTTTGATACTCCCAGAAACAGTAAATTGGGTGAAAAAGTCACTGGGTTTTCTTTTATTGTATTCCTCCCAAAGCAATCAGTTGGATTATTATTCATCTGCTGACTTAAAAGTAATGTCACCCCCTGAAACTCCTTGTTCAGGCAAACTGAATTATTTCTGACAAGGATTCATCTGTAGCTAGTACTGTGCATTGAGCAGTCATTGAAAGAATATGTAGATTTAGCTACTTCTTTTAACATAGGCGGGGTAATGAAAGCCCATCTCACCTGTGCACATCAGAAATCCATGAGTAATTAAGGTAACCAGCCTTGATTTGTATTTGGAAAAGCTGAGTGCTTGTGTGTGGTACTCAGAGAAATGATCTGTAAATGCATGAATACAGCTACATCGGCATTCAGCGTTATTTGCTGCCATGGAGCGAAGCGAAGGAGAAAACAAAAATATGGAAATGAGAAGAGGAGGTAATGTGAGAGACGTGAGAAGGACAAAATCCCTCTGAGCAGCATAAGAGCAAGGACATTTTCTTTCAATTGTTTTCTTCCCTCTGCAACAGAACAGTTGCTATTCTTTGTTGGGCTACACTCATTAAAATAACCTCAGTGAAGACCAATTCACTTTTTAATTAAAACTCATGTATATCCAAAAATTTTGAAATTTTATCAGACACTATCTGGAAGGCTTTCTTTCAGGAGATTTCCAAACCAAATCTGTAAGCTAAAGAAATGGGGGTGATTATACAAAGTTGTCCACCCACTTTGAACCCAGACTCATCCTTCTTCTCCTCTTCTAATATAAGGCTGAGGCACACTTAACAATAAACTTTCCCTTTATATCAGATTGCCACTTTATTAATTCATGTTTAGGACCATATGTTTTTATGTGTTTGTACAATACTTACCACATTTAGATACCGTTAAAAAGAAATCTGTAGTTGTGATAGAAGCAATTTCTTTAGAATTACAATGAAAGTAGTCAGTTCTCGTATAATGCCTGGCAGAAACGGTCAGTGTTGTTACTGCTGGTTTACAGAGCAAAGGAGGAAACTAAGTCAGACAGAGAAATTACTTGGCAGCCCACCAGACAAGAGCAAAACCTAAGGCTGCAACTATGCAGGCACATCCAAGATTTTTCAAGTTCACTTCTAATTTTAATCACATTTGTACCTGTACAGTTTGTTGAGCTGTATGTCTGTCTCCTGACTTACAGTTTCTTACTGCTAACATCAACTTTGTTAATATACCCACTGCTAAACTCAGTCCAACTGATGACTAATGAGGTAATAAAGAAGCTTCCACCACTTTTAAAGTCTACGTTCCTAGACAGTTAAAGCAAGTAGCCTAGAGGACTTCGTAACTAAGTTCATATAAAACACCCAGCTTCCTCCTACTTCTATACTGTTATATACATTAGATTATTTTTTTATGTTGTATCCTCAGAAACCGCTGGTACTCGACTAGTACTCCTGTGCATCTGAGAGAGCAGCAAGGCTGGGGACTCTGCAGTCACCCAGCAGCTGTAGCTGTGCCAGGGTTGCAGTTAATGAGCTGCATTTGTCCACCCCAACACTAAGGGTAGCCACAGAGGGAGGTTCTGAAAACCCAGTAGCTTTTATATTTTTTTTCGATGGATGAGAAAAACGTGGTGCTTGTAAAGATAGAGGGGAACAGCAGAAAGAATCTGCAGGGTTTAGGAAAATCTCTGGAAGTTAACTTGGAGAATCTAATCCGTAAGGTTGGATGCAGTGAGAGGACCAGTTGACGCCATTTTTGACACCATGAGTTTGTGCCACGAGGGGAGGAGAGCGTGCCTGCATGAGCGAGCTGCTCAGACTGTGTTCTATAAATGGAAAGCACCAATAAGTAAATGGCAAGACCAATGGGTCTGCTCTCTTTTGCTGGCATACTGTTTTGAGGTTTTTAGACACACCAGTTATGTTAACATGTGGGTGATGGGTATGATGAGTCAGTTTGGGGAACCTGTGTGTACGTGAAGCTCTCCAAGTGCTCATAGCCTCAGGTTTGGTCCCAAGCTCTGTCCATGACAAACCTCTGCCCTCCCATGTGCATTCAGAAATTTTCTTTCAAAGCTGTTAGCTCCAAAAACAGTCAGGGGATAGGATGCTTACATTCCTTTTTCTTAAAAGTAAGAAAATTTCTCATTAAGGACATAGAAAATCTATGCATTTGCCACCTTTTTAGTCCTTCTGGGGAAGTTTCAAACTGTCCCTGTGGGACACAATTTAATAACCTAAAAATCAGGGTAAAACATTCACCTATTCCTCCAGGAGACCCTGTAACTTTTGGTGTCCTTCTCATTACATTATTTAAGGTGTCTGATGTATGATTATTTTACACATGTCAAATATTTACAAGGGGTCAAGTATTATTTGGGCATTTAAAAATCCCTCTCCCTTCCCTTCCCACAGATGTAGCTATACCTTCCTCTGCAGAAGTAAGCTGCTGTGGTAGGAAAGAGGGCTGCTTGGACATAAAGGTCCATTGGGTAGCCAAATTGTGCCAGAGCATATCTAAAATAATCACCACCACGGCATACAGTAATAAACTCTTTCCTTCATGCAAAACTGACTGCCATTTGGCAATTTCAAGCAATGTGACCCCCTACTATAGCTATCTTTGCTTGTTCTTTTCAGTTTTTAGTTATTAATACAGACACTTTAGTTATCAAAGACTTGACAGGAATGAAGGATTGACCTCCTGTGATTGAAGATGCAGACAATCTCAGCTTGTTAAAATAATAAATGGGTACCTGTCAAAGAGACACTCAGAGCAAATGTGGCCCCTGTAGATATCTCTATTGTAGATTTTTGAAAACTCCTTCTGCTTCCTTGTATGGATATTAATTAATAATAATATTTTCTTTCATTGAGATAGATGGAACTGCTAATTACTCTTTCCCCATGAATCCCTCACTAGTACCATTTATCCTGTAGTAATTAAACATCTCCAGGCAAAAAATGGTTGGTTAGAAGTAGTTAGTAGTTATTTAAGTGCTGGTAAAGAGTTGGCACATAAATTACTGCGAAGAAGGATGTGGTTGTTTGTAGGATCTATCTCTAAAGCAATTAGAAATAACAATGCGGGACCAGAAATTTTGTTGGGTACCACTCTTCAATTTCTTTGCTCTGAACAGAGCAAAAGAACTGCCTGGTGCTAGAAGCACAGCACACTATAAAAACCCCAAAGCTGTATAAACCCTTCCAAAGCCAGTGTACAGCCTCAGGAGGCAGGAGCAGGTCTCATGGGTGCAGCAGGGCTCCCTGATGCAACCATCCCAGGCGGTCCTGAGCACAGTAACCACAGTGCAAAGGCTATGAAAATGCAAAAGACCCCAGCTGGTCTTTGATGATGTATGATGCCTTATCCACAGAGAGTCACGTGAAACAGCAACGCAAGCTTTTGGCATGCTTTTCTTTTCTAACCCAATTCTCATTAAACTCCATCATCCTGAAACATCTGCTGCTATTCACTGCATCTATTTCAACAGCATGTGCTGCTGTCAGTGCTAACACCAAACCAGGGGCAGCTTTTGGTACAAAAAAAATGGTAAGTTTGGTTGTGAACTTACCATACACACAGGCAATGTCTTACCCCACCAGTTTTTGTTGCCATTGGTGTAACAGTGCCCAGGATGCCTGTGTTTCAGCCAGGTTATTCTAGTTTTACCATGGTGCAAGTAAGATCAGTAACAAGCCCTTAATACCTTTGAACTGAGGCAAATCTTTCTCCCTCAAGTGTTTAGAAACATTGGTGTTACTGGAATATAAGACTGCTTAAAAAGGAAAAATAGATCTGTGCTTCCTTAGTCCGTGGGTGGGCAGAGATACTTTTATTGAAAAACATTTCTGGTGACCACCTTGCTCTATTGTAAAGATCCTAGTACTATATGAAAGAGAGGCTATACATTGTTTTGCAAGGAAGTAAAGAAGTTCCCGAAGTAAGGAAACCTGCACTTCTCTACTGAGAGTAATTGAATATCTGCCTATGTTCTTCCATAATAAATTGTTAAAGAACATTAGTTTTGGCCATTTGAAGCATGCTGAGTTGGTGTGGAGAGAGAGAAAATGAAATGAGCAGGTATTAAGAAATGGCCATCAGAATCTCCACTGGAAGCAAATCTAACACTTCCAGGTATTCTTAGGGTAATTATTTTAAGCTATGGGTAAAAGTGGTATTTCTTACACTGGGTCTATGTGGAGCGAAGAATATTTTCATTCATTTAATTTTTTTTTAATCAAAAAAAAAAAAAAGAACAATAGATGGTCTGGTGGTGTTTTGAATTTTCCTCATGCTTCACTTTCTCAGTGCAAGAAATTGAGAACTAAATGTCATCTTCCAAAAGCAGGGGAAAAAAGAAAGAGAGCTAGTTTCTTACTTTGATTTTCTTGAGTATATATTTAGGCTTGTTTTTTTAATATAAACCTCTTGTGTTTGGATAGCATCGCACAAGCATTATTAATTATTACCCTTATCCTTGTGTGCAGGCAGCATCCTATAGGCATTGTTTATAATCCCTTCTCTATACAAGGCTCTAAAAGTTGTATCTAAGAGTCTCATAACAGAACATGTGAGCTTTGTAAAACTTTACAGCTCAGATTTAAATACCCCAAACTGATGCTTGCAAATCAGTTACAATCTCATATCATAATGGTTTTGAAAAATTATTCCTCAAACAATAAAAAATACAGAAACTAGTTTGGGAAAGTTGTGATCTGTTGGTAAAGCTAATTGTCACGTAATATCTCTTACTGGAGGAAGCGATGAGTGTAATGCTTTGTATATTTTTACTCCACATAACAATCTCCAGCTACTACATTCATTATTGCAAGTATTCTGTGAAGCAGTATCTTTGGTTGGAAGCCCACAGGGAGGATTAACACATCATCATTTATGTTCCTGTTCTGAAATACCCTGCAAAGGAGGGGATCTCCATCCAGTCTGAGATATGTGACCATGAACAGAGCCTTTGAGGAAAGAGCTTCATTTTGTAAATAACAAATGACCTTCAAGTAAAGGGCTTGAGTCACAGCGACTAAGAAGTTACCATTTCCTTTGCTTTAAGCTACTGCTCTTCCAATGAATTTCAGTGACTAATGATGTACCAGCACCTGCTCCTTTAATATAAAGTAAAGTAGGTTCGCGTAGATCACCTTCAGTGGCTTATGTTGTGTTTGAGGAGGCTGAGGATAGCAATTTTCCTCTCTTCGATGTTACTCTTTCTTGCAAATCCCAGCCCCTAGCTGAGTTCCAGAAGATAGAATCACAACACAGGAAAATGATGCATGCTCAGCTTTGGCAAAAACAGGCTGAATGATGCTGTGATAGTGAAACTTTAGCAGTTTATTCATTTGTGTTCCATGTAAAGGAATACCAGTTAAGAAAGAGTAAAAGAAAGAAAACATTAGTGGAATTCTGTCAGGAATCAATGTGGTAGCAGAAATCAGACCATTAGCTTTGAAATACTGAGAGTAGGATGTGAATAACTTTTTAAGCAACTGAGAACAAAGGAACTGACTCCAGTGTTCATTAGTCTAGCCAATAAAACAGTATCACTGTATCAGAGTCTTACTAAGATTGATAGCGATTGAGGCACAAATTTGATTTTTGTCTATGGCTAATAAAAAATCATTTACCACTTTCCAGCCACTGCAATATCTTTGGAACTAAAACTAGACTTGGAACTCACTCAGTAAGTATATCATGATCTTCAAGAAATATCTAAAGTTCTTCATTTATCAAAGCATTTCTAAAAGTTTCCAAGATAGAAAGGTTTAAAAGAGCCTTGTGAGCATCACATGTGTCTTGGGGAAAGAAGGAAGGAAAGTTCCAATAATGTCAGTATGTATTTTTAGACTTGGAATTCTGTACTGAGACCCATATAGGCAGATTTTGTGCTAATATACTTGTTTATAAGTGTTTTGGAAAAAATGAGTGATTTACCCTGTTTTCAAAGCAAGCTTATAGAAGCCCTGACAGTTTTGGTTAGGAACATGGTCCTGTGCATTGTGCTGTGGGGAGCGTTGTGCTGGGAAAAGCACTAGACTTTTCTGGAGGGTGTCCTTTACAACATGTTATTCATGAGGCTGGTGTTGGTAACACTCAGCTAATCTATTTTGTGTATCTAATCATAGGCTGTAATTATTTTAATACTCAACCTAGCCATACATGAAAAGAATAATAATGTTTTTGCAACTGTATTGTAAATTAAATTTGCTATCAACTGCCTTAGATTGTTTGGAGTCTACGTGTCAAACATAGGGGCCAATGTTTTGAACTAACCGTCATGGTGACTTCATTCCTTGGAGCCCAGTTACATCTATATTAAAGTGCCTAACGTGCATGGGTGCTCAAGCCATGCCCTCAAAAAGGAAGTATTACCTCTTCTCCAGCAAGAAGAAGTTAGGCTTCTCAATTCACTTCCTGGTTTTTGTTAGATTTACTGTGATGCTTTATTCTCTCTTTTGCTAGAGACTTCAGGCAGGCAATTTTGCTTTTTCAGCATCCATTCTTCGCAGACTGTATAAGGTATAAAATGTAAACATGCATGTCATATCAATAAGGTCAAAGAGCAAAGAGTAAATGAATGGCACATTGTATTCCACAAGTGTAACGAGGAACCTGTACTTGCACTAGAGATGCACAGTTAGTTGGTAGCAGTGAGGCACGCACTGCTCAACAAGAGGATTCAGTTTGCTTTCTGACAGGGCTGCAAGGTGAACACCTCGCAGGTTGAGTGCAGCCGTGTCTTTTTCTTCTTTTTGCCTTAGGTTATTATTTCCACGGACCTTGGCACTGTTCTGAAAGCTAGAACACAATGAAAATAAATATATGTGCAGCAGCTGTATGTTTCCTGTTTCATCTTCAGAGAATGGATATTGTCACAGATAAGGAGGAGAATATAAATCATAAAATCATTCAAGTGTGTTACCTTACCAGTACCATCTCTTTGCTACTACAGTGTCTTCCATGACACTGATTCCCTTGGTCTGGAGGAAAGCAGCAATTTCTGCTTCTCACTTCATCAGCTTTCTAACCAGGCAAGCTTTTAAACCCCAAAACACTGTACTTGAAATTCTAGATCTGCTGAACACAATGCAGAATTGCCATAGCCTTCCCTGGACCCAAAATTTCATCTTTTGAAGCCTAAATCTAGAGGTCCTGAACTGTCGGGGTTTCTTTGTTGTAGCTTTCTTGTGGTGTTCATTTTTAGCATAACAGCTCCAAAAAGCCTCCAGTGAGTTCCTACTCCATACTGGCAGAAGCTGCACCATCTCTCAGTATCAAAATAGGACCTACCCAAAAGACCTTTCAGACAGGCAAGACAGACTGACAAGTAGTACTGGAAAAGTAGTGCAGTTACCATTTTCAAGTTCCTGCTGTTGAGTGTCTTCTCAATAGCACAGAGTTCTCCAATGACTTAATCTTTAAGCCAAAACTGTCTAAGTATGGATGGAAAAGTCTCATTTGAAATTATGAGTCAACTCTTCAGTGTACAGGCATAGTTCCTTTGATATCAGCAGACCAACAAATTAATTACTTTAGCTGAATATATAGGACCTATTTTTCTTTTCATTTTATGGTGAAACTGCTCAGGTACTAGCAGTTAACCCTTCATTAACAGGTGTGTGGGGCATTGCAGATGATTGCTCTCCCTCACGGCCTTGGAGCAGACGGTGTACATCAAAAGGAAGGCTGCCCACAAAGCAGAACTTGCTCAAATGTGCATCCAGTGTTCTCGTATCAAGAACTGGAAACAAAAGTAAGCACTTCTGTCCCCAAAGTAAAGCTTACAACATCCCTTAAACTACCGCAGGAGGATGAGTGCACAAAAAGAAATTGTTTGATGACAAGAGGATCCTGTGAAGGCTTCTGCTGCTTGAAGCATCAGGTGCGGAAGTAGTCAATGTCTGCAGTGATCTGCTAATCTTCTTTCTCTGTGACTCAGAGAAGAAACACTCAGAGATGGTTCCTAAAGTAGGACTCAGCACCCAGGAGATTCCCCCATATGTTAAAAGTGCTATTTAAAGTCTCACATTGCAGCTTTATGATGTCTGAGTTTCTTTCTTTCCTTTCTTCTCTAACAAGTACTGATGGGCCACGTCCTTTCTTTATCACTAAGACCAGATGGAGTTTCTCCGCTCTTGCCTTGTCTGGTTAGCCAGGATCTGGCAAGGCTCATCTAAAATGCTGAAAAAACAATCAAAATCCCCATGGTCTATTCAGTTCTTGGTTCTTCTTGTGGACTGGAGCCACAGTCTTTCTGCCCTGAAGCTATAACCCCTCAGAAGCTCTGACTTTGGCCACTAAACATTTTCAAAAAGTGCCACAAAAAAAACCCTACTCACTTATCTGATGATCTTGTAAATTGAGCTATTTCATGTTATTCTGAGGGCAGAAATAGTAGGGATGCTGTTTCATTACTAGTTACATTTGGCTAGTAAGCAGTTAAGTGAAAGGCAGGCCACGTATCCATTCTTCTTGTTTTATGGGTGGAAATCTTGCATTGAGCTATGGAGGGTTCTGATTGCTTTCATCTTTATGTGGGTTGTTAATCTAAGGGCAGAGGTTGCATATCCTTACTTTCAGCATTGATGAAAAGAATTGACTAAAAAACAGTTGTTCTGAAGTGTTTTTAAGTGTCCCCCATTTTTCATTCCACCTCTTTTTGCTGTAGAAATTCTGAAATCTATTCAGATGGCATAAAGTACAAACAAAGAGAAGCCAAGTGTTTTAGTGCAGCGACCAGCATGCCTTGCAGATGAGTTATAATAAGACGAGAGCTGTCTTTGTCAGAACTGAATCCATACTTTTCATGTACAACCTTTACAAATTGTGCCCATGTGGCAGAGTTTGAATTACTTTTTTTACAGCTTTAGAAAACAAATGCAAAAATCTTTCAAGTGCATTCAAAGTCATTACAGTACTTTGCTGAACTGAATCAATTGTCGTAACCTCTGTGGGTGTGTAAAATATGAAATTACTATCACTCTCGTAGTCTTTCCGAGTTTGTAAATTAGAAGGAATTGATTATAGGTGCTTTTGGAAAGGACTCTAGTGTATTAAAAGTGTCTTGATGACAAACAACAATATATTATTTGTAAGGTCTTGCTTGATGAAACTGTCTTGTCCACTAATGGCTGTTTGTCTTTGTTATTGTTCTGACTTGCCTTCTAACAAATTGATGTGTGGGATGAGATTTATCATGTGATGACTTGAGGAAACAAGAGACTTTGCCTATTAAAGTGTTGTAATACTTGTTTTATTTGATAATTTAAGATATTTTAAAGTTAGTTACTGTCAATATTTTCCAGTTTAGTCACTCTTTCCCCAAGAGCCAATCTTTATAAATAGTTGCTGTAAATTTATTTTAAAATGAAGAAAATTGTCTGGTTTTCTGACTACCTATTTCACTATTCACATATTTTATTCACTTCAGAGGTTTATAAATTATGTTGTAGCATTTTTCTTCATCTATTAGAATTATTTCATAGCTTTCTATTTTCTTATCCCTTTTTTTGTTCTTGTCCTCTGAACTTCAGTTAATAGCGATACGTGAACCTCAAAACATTTAGAGCTTCGTCTTTACTCAGATTAGTAACCAAATTCAGCTAAAAATCTGTGACAGTTTAACCACCAGTATCAAAATAGCCTCTTCCAAAGTATTTGTCTCTGGTTTCAGAAAACAATAGATCAAAGGAACATAAAAATATGTCATATTCTGAAAAATCTGAATGAATATATATGTAGTTGAAAACCATTCTTCATTTCTACTTAGTAATGTTATTTTTAATCTTCAGCTTCTTAATAAGCAGAACCTGTTCTCTTGATTTTATTAGAACTGAATTACTGTTTGTTCATTTTCCAATGCAGAAATGGCATCTCGTGTTTTCTTTTAGTCATGATATACAAGAAAAAGAGGAAGGTGATACATGAGAGAATTGAAATAATGCATGTTGACATAATATATAGATTATCACGATTTGGTTTAAAGGTAGCGTTGGTCTGGATTTTGAACGGTTGGATACTGATAATTACTTAACTATGGCGAGAGAGGGAATATGCACAGGTGAAGACCTGCTTTGCTGTCTTTCTCTGAACACCACCCGCAGGCCACCGACAAAGACACAACGTCAGCTTTGACAGACTGACCCATTATGGCAATTCATTACAGATTGTTATCCCAAATAAGTGCAAAGAAATTCCCTAGGCCATAAGTACACTAGTACAACAGAAACATGTTTTAGAAATAATTAGACAGTTAAATATATATATTTTCCCTGTTCTTCATTGTGATGCAGTAGGACCTTGCATGTAGCTGTGGGATTATGATTTACATTGTGTAAAAGAAAATCTTAGAAACTTTGGAGCTACACATTAAATTGCTGTAGTTTAATATGTCCTGCAAATCACCACAGCAGAAGATCCAAAACTTGCAACAGAGAAATGCTAAGTTGTACATCGTGGGATTTTTCAGGGTTAGAACCAAGTTTCATGCATCACATCATTGGGAATTGGCCCTGTTGAAAATTCCCAGTGGTAACACCAGTGGGTTATGATGTGAAAGGCTGAACAACAATACTTGGAAGGAACAGAGAGAAATCTGCTCTGGGGCATATGGGAAGTTTAAGATGTGTCAGGTTGTTAAAGATGATATTCCCATGTTTTTCATTGAAGCTTTTAGAAGTACCTGTAATGGAAATAGATGAACAGAGGAGCGTATTGTTCATCAGGTAGGTTTCCTCTGTGTTACGTTGATGATGTGTGTGTATCAGATGACTGCATATGTGTTGTACAAAAAAAAGTCACCTGTTATGCTGCTACTCAATACCCATCACATTTCTTTTTTTCACAGACTGAAAAATAGCAGTTACAAACTGAAATGAGGGGTTAAATAAGGCAGGAATATCTCAGTCTTGAAAGAGTACAGTGTATGTTTGAATTTGACAGGGAAGGGATTAAAGACTGTTACAACAGCCACAAAGGCAGGAGCTCTTCAGAGACCTTTAACACTTCCTTAACATTGTAAGCTGACTAGGCAGTGAAAATTGTGACAGGTGGAGCTTTTACAGCTCTACTAGTATTTGTGCCAAAATTCGGACAAGCTCTAGTTCAAATGGCAGCTTGCATCCTCAGATGACAAATTATACCTGGTCAGCACAAGAATGGAAAACAAGCAAGACAACATTTTTTCTACCTCTGGGTTCTTTATGAAACTGAAATACTGCTTTCCTAGAGCTTGCTTGAAAAAAAAAAAAAACCAGCAGTGATAAATATCCAGGCCAGTAAGTCCAACTGACCAGTTCAGAGAGGTCATCCAGGTGTTCTTGTCAAGGAACAAATAGATGATGCTTCCCCGCATGATCCTTAGTTACTCCACGCAGTGCCTCACTGAAACATTTCAGCATGTAATAGCTGTCACTCTTTTCAAAACCGTAAGCCTGTGATGTCTTTATATAGCTTCAGAAACAGTACAGCAGTTCACTGTGGCAAGCTTTATGGTTTTGACAATATATGCCTTTGCTCTTCTTTAAAACAAAAAGGGTATTGTTGAAATCCCTGTGGCTTTATTACATACAAGTGGCAAGCTCTTTACTTTTTCAGTAATCCACATCTGTCAGCCACTGCTTACGAGATAGCCCACGGGTTATCTGCCCTCTGTTATTGCTTTGATTCCTTTCATTTGTTTGCTTGCCCAATTTAATAACAAGGAGAGATCCAGCTTCTTGATGATTTTGTTGGCATAACACCAAGCTCATCGGCACTTAACTCCAAGGCAGTGCTGTGGTTGCAGCTCTACGCGTTGGAGCTGCTATATTGGGTCAGCATCTTTGCCCAAGCATCTTGCTGTTTGGTTTATTCTTTGTTCTTCCTCTGTTGCTCAATAGTTGTTGTGCAGCAGCCATGGGCACTTACTTTATCATCTCAGAGAAATGTTTTGTAAAGCAACAAAATTTCCTTTGAGCGTAATGAACCATTCTGTTATGTGAATTTGGGGTTTTTTTCTGTCTAAACGCTTTAAATATGAGGGGATACCACTGCTGTAGTTCCTTGTTGTCTACCAGCATGCAGGAAAGCTGTGATACATAAATAACAGATGCAGAAGAGAACAGAGCAGAAAATTGCCAATTAAAGAACATTGTATAACAACTTCTCCATCTGGGTCACCAGCAGGGTTTGAACCCAGAACGTGCAGCGCTGCAAGCACTGGGAGGCTGTGAGCCTTTTCTGCAGCAGCCCTGGGAGAGAGACGCACAATAAACCCATTCTCACTTGTGCTGCTTTCCTACTGGTGAGGAGGAAGGAGGAGTTTCGCACTTAAGTAGCACCATGCAATAAAAATTTGGCCAGTTTGTTTTCTAGTGCAGTCAAAGCAAAAGATCTCTCCAGACAATCACTTCCTGCAATTTAGCAGGGATTTTTTTGTTCAGTTCCGCAGGCGCGACCATAGTAGCTAATTTTTTTAAAACTGTAGATGATGTGTGAACATTTCCCACCTTCCTCCAGGTGCTGTTGCTCACCTTCATGAATGTTTTCAAGCTTTGCTGACGTGTACCTCCTCCTTTCTTGCTGCACTGTTGACTGGCCGTCACCAGGCTGCCTAATAACCAGCAGCTGCTTCCCCTCAAGTACAGAGGAAGAAGGGGAGTGCGAAAAGCATTGCCCTTCCTCCCACATGGTACAGTCCTGTCCGTAGTGCTTTAGAGAGATTGTCTTCTAACAGAGGGAAATTTGCTCTAGTCGTCGGTGGTGGGGATTTATCTGATTCCCTGAAAAATGATCTGGACACTGCTATAACTTCTGGTGATGTTTATAGTCACTCCCAGTTTCTTTCCAAGAAGAGAAGCAGTCGCGGGTACTGCAAAACAAATGCACTTCAAACTGACCGTTTCTTGTTTGGGCAATCAGGCAGGAAGCAGCTCGTGAGCTTTGCTGCCCGTGCTTCCCGCGGCCCTGTTTCACAGGCAGGGGCATCCTATCGGATAACCCTCAAATCAGCTCCTCGTCACAGAATTGCCCTTGAGTGCCTGAGCAGTTCTCGGTGTGTGGGATGGCTTGGCACACTAAGTGTGGGGGCACTGCTTTCATCAGGTAAAGAAGAGGGTTTCTGACATATCAGTGGGAAATGGTTCCACAAATCCCAGTGTCAGGTTGAATACGATGAGGATAACTTGGCATTTGTACGCCAGCAGAGGTGTTAGCCTTCATTGTCAGCTTTCAGAGTGATTTACAAAATAATTTTAAAAATTCATGAACCTTCTTTATAAAGCATTGTTGTGAAGTTGAATATTTTATTACACAAGGCAACCATCATTCATTTCTAGGAAAGGGTATGTGACTGTGGTTTTGAAAGGCCAGGACGCTGGGATGGTTGGTACTGGAGGAAAGGAGGTTTTGCACTGTATTTAGTAACTAATCACTTCAAGAACACTTTCATGTACGGGCCTCCCAAGAATGGACTACTGCTGTTTGGTCCGGTTTTTCAGATTTCATTTCTATTTGCACACCCTGGCTATGATATTTTTCTTTTTTTTTTAATTACTTTTTTTTTCATAATTACATATTCATTCTCTTAAATTAAAAGCTAAGCTAGTTGGAGATATAAGTTTTCTAGTGAACCTGTTTCAAGGTCAGGTACATGATTTCCACACGGTTCATTGTGACTACAGCTGCCCACCCAGAGCAGAGCAGGACAACAGGGATCCTACTGAGCTTTGCAGATTAATTCTTCCTGGTCAATAATGAGTAAACACAGTGGAACAAAAAAGCAATTAGTTCTTTATTTGTAGCAGTGAAACCCCGTAATACTGTATTGCCTTTGCAGATAATAGGCCATAGCTTTGTCCTGAGTTTGCAAGGCCTCAGGATGGAGGCATGTCAGGTCTGCCTCGTCTGAACTCTTCTTGATCTGCCTTTGCTTTACTTGGTTTAGCTGTGACGGCAATTCCTCTAACTGATCAGGCATCTATCTCTGTTTTACTTTTGTTTGTCTGTGATGGAGATCTGCACTTTTCTATAGATAGCAGTAAAAAGCAGGTGTTCTAGGTAGAATGGGATATGCATGACTCCAGCACAATGATGCAGTGTAGAGAAATGCAGGCTCGGTATGCAGCAGGGACACTGAGCAAGAGGTGCAGGATGCAGCAGGGAGGAGGGTAAGAGATGGGGCACAGGCTTGGCACTGGAGACACAACAGCTGTAAACAATTTGCTAGTGGTCAGTTAAAAAATACAAAAAGGTATGCTTCCTCTTTACCCATAAACAAGAATTTAACTGTAACATACTCTATATCTCTGTGTGATATTACAATAAGAAATAAAATGCTTGCATGCCATGTTAAGAGGTGATTGGCACGCTGTGCAAACGTGATCATGAAACTAAAATCCAAAGCACCCAGGATAATTTAAAAATGACTGCCACATCTCCATAAGTCATGTAAATCCACACAGCTGCACTGAATCAAATGTGTTCTGGGCAACTAGAGCATGAGCACAACCCACTGACCATGATTAATCATGGTAAGGGCCATAGGCTGGGTTTTATTGCTTTGTCTTTTATTGAAAAAGCAACCTTTCCCCACAATTTATTAGTTTAAAAACTGGTATTGACCTAAATTTGAGATAATATTGGTAGAATATAACGCTATGCATCTGGGATGAGTTATAGTGCAAACACCTCCAAGTTCTTGTTTTTCAGCATGTGAGTGTCTTATGCTTTGGGCTCCGTCTCAGCCACCCTCACCCCTCCGCAGCCCATCCACCGGGACCCCCCACCCTGGGGCAGCCTCTCCGGCACTGCCACCTCGCACTGATGTAGAGCAATAAAGCATTTATTGGACAGGATTCCCTCTCCCCTCCCAGCTCAGGGGATGGGGGGCCCTGTTGTCTTAGTGCTCTGAAAACATTGTGTATGTTAAATGTTGGAGAATGGGATCTTGGTGAGGATTCAGCGAGCAGCACTGGATGCATCCTCTGAGTTTTACCATTCTTGCAGGCAAGGCACTGTTTTTCAAGAGGGTCTGTGTTTGTATGCAGGGGAAGGGGTTGTTTCATAAGCTTTTGTTAACTACTTCAAGAGAGGTTCAGGTGGTGGCACGGTAATATTTGACAATTATTAGAGTCTTCACTTAGGTTTTTCAGTAATTCAAACCTACTAAATGTCCCCTCTAGGTTTTTTTTTTTTTGGTTGTGGTTTCTGACCTTTGCTTCAACAACTGGCCAGAAGAGCAGAGATGCCTCTTCCTGTGGCATAAGCAGCCTGACAGCGCTTTGAGGTACTAAGTATTAACGTTTCATGCTTGAGAGACGCTGGTCTCCTCGGTCCCCTGCTTCCTGCATGAGGGAGGGATACGGTCTGGATTAGCATCCAATATTGTGGTGAGCAGCAAAAGCAAGTCCTTGAAGTGCTCCGATACTGACATTGGTCATGGGAGTTGACAGGCGCTGGCAGGTACACTGCCTTTTGTAATACTGAATGGGATCGTGTGGTTATGGTTAGGTAACAGAAAGCAGTCGTAAATCAGCGCTCCTGTTTTTTAACATGTTTTATATCCCACTGTCTTCAGCTGCTAGCCATTGGCCCAGGCTCTCTGCATCTGATGATAACAGCAAGCCCATAAAAACATGAAGGGTGAAGGATATCTTTTTAAATTTTGCTTTAAAGGGGACAAGGACCACTCACAGACAGCTACCACCACATCGTAACTGTGGAGGGCAGGGGGTTGTAGCAGTAACAACACTTTCATTAGAAAAGACCACAAAATAGTTCCACTGAATGTGAAAGCATGTAGCCAAAGCAGGGGTCTGTTGCACTTATAAAGTATAAGCATATTAAGCAAGATATCATTAACCTGGACATAAGCATGCTAAAATAGTGTATCTGATGACTGTGTGTAAGTACGCCCTGATATTGTAACACCATTAACAGGCTAAACAGCAAACATACAAATCTAAGCAGAAATATAGAAATAATGTGTAACAGCAAAGCGGTCAAAGGGGAATTGTATACTTGCACAAATGAGGGTACAGGAAAACATGCATACATAATAAAGTCTTCAAGACAGGCAGGAAAGATGTACGGTGAAACAAAAAGAAACATGTATGGTTTTTATACATATTTATATGTGTGTGTGTGTACATATATATACACCACACAAGCAAGCAAGATGTCTGGTGAAACCAGAACAAGTCCTGGTTCCCCCCCCAAAAAAAATAAATGGTCAGAAGCAGATGGGAGCTCCTTTTGGAGAGGTGGGCTATGAGCAGAACAACGGGAGCGATGAGCTCATAAGCTGGGCCACCCTGAATCAGCACTAACTACCTGCACCAACCTCATGGTTGCTGTACACTCACAGCTAATTTAGAATAAGATTCTTAAGGGCTAAGTGATTTGCATATGTAATGCTAATTATTCATGAAGACTAATAATTAACCATTGGCAATCTGTATTGTTAGTTAATGTTAATCTAGTGTTCGGAAAATTGAAACTGGCCTCATCTATCAGTCTTTCAAACACTCCCATCACGCTGGTCTCTTAATTGCCAGTTAAGTACATGCAAACATATAATAGATGTGTGTATATTCAGTTGCAAGAAGGGAGAAAGAAAAAAATCCAGGTCGTGAGTCGCTCTAGCCTTGAAAGCCAGGTCAGAGACTCTGGGATGTGGCCCATGGCAAGTTCTGTTACATAGCTAAGATAGGCAGACAGAAAAGATGCAGTGCCTTAAGTGCTAACCAGAGCCAGCAGCAGGGGCAGCCAAAAATCCTTGTAGTTTCTGATTCTCAATCAAAGGTTTCTTTCCATTCCTCTATTTTGCCACCAGCTGATCAGCCCCTATCCATTTTTGCTACTAGCGCTGTGATGAATGCCGCTCTATTGTAAGAAGTGCACATCCCCTGCCGAGGTCCATGGAATTGATAGCTTCTGCCTCATTAGAGACCATATCAAAGGTCAACTTCTGTAATGGAATAAG
Organism: Haliaeetus leucocephalus; assembly: GCF_000737465.1. NCBI lineage: Eukaryota > Metazoa > Chordata > Aves > Accipitriformes > Accipitridae > Haliaeetus > Haliaeetus leucocephalus. Next base: position 3,161,966 of record NW_010973072.1, read on the forward strand.
CTTCAGCCTTCATGCCACTGATTTGTAAGAGGAGAAAGGGAGGATCATTCATGCCACAGGCACAAATTAAACAGAACTGCATTTTCAAATTGGCAGTGCCCTTCCCTTCACAGAGTTTCGTACACCACAGTACAATGTGTAATACATATATACTATTTTTAGAGAGTACATTATATATCAAAAGCATTTAACATACCTCTTCAATCCATTCCTCTGCCTCCTCTTGTTTCTACCCCAGCAAAGATTCTGAAACACTGAGCAGCTGCAAAGAGAGATCTTTTAGATAACACCAATATTCAACCTGCCATAGAAATGTTCTCATGTTTAGCATTTTCTCTCCAAAATTGCTCTCACCCTGGGCAAGTATGAATTTTTATATCCATAACAGTTGTGCATTTTTGTTACCTTTGGAAGTACCAGCCTGAGAACAGAAGTGTGCTACTGTTTGGATCGGGAATTACCCACCTCAGCGACACTTCTCTCCCTGCAGTTTCAGCACCCGTTGATGTTTGGGACACCTTTAGATAACTTTGTGCTGCCTAATCCCCTGCAGGCTAACCTAGCTCTCAGATACACTTGGTCAGCACAAATTTTCTTTTCAATCAAGAAGTATGTATTTATTCAAAAAGGTATAATGTTCATCCCAGCATGGGTGAATGTTATTTTTATTATTTTTTTTAAGTCTCAAGAGATTTCACAAGGCAGTTAAACTTGTTTGTACTTCTAGCAAAAGGCATAGCTATTGCTGACAGACCAAGGTAGTAGCACCTGTGTATGTGCATGTATACCCATGAGCTGGCAGAAGATGACTGGAGAGCACTGGGCCTTTTTAATGGGTACAGATGCCCTGCCTGTTGCCCCATTGCCATGATCGTATGGGCCACAAAAATAGAGCATTTCCAGGCACTGCACTTAGGAATATAGAGAGGACCCTTCCGCTGTGTAACCATGCATCTCCAGAGGGAGTGAATGAGTCCCTCGTGTGACATCTCCCTGCATTTGCCTTCAGAAATTCCTGGCAAACTATTTTGCAAGTGTAGAAAGGAATGCTGCTCCTTATTCAGTCACTTATTACATGAGGCTGTGGTACTGTTTGAATCACAAATTGCATGCTAATGGCCTAATTCATAAACCATTGACATTTTTTATGAGTCCTTAACATTCAAAAATGAAGAATTTGTGCTCAAAAAATAATTTGCATTGCAAAATTCAATAATTTAGTTTCTCATATTCATTAATGCCTAAGCCCACACCACATAACTTATCCCACTCTAACTACACTTCCCAGCACACTGATAAAAACAGGATACACAGTAGTTCACATAAAGTGCTTCTATTTGCAACTAACTCTTTACCTGCACTGATTGATTATATTTGTAGAGAGGAAAAATCCAGCTATGCGGCAAGTGTGATGAATGCACTAAGCAATGGTTGCTTTGAAGCTGCTTTCTGCTCTAATCATGTTTTCCTCCAATGGCATTAACTACCATAAAATATGAGATCATAACGGGTAACGATATCAGACAACAAAATCATCCTACAGACTGCTCAGTCCCACTGTATTAGGGAAGGATTCATGTTTCATTAATGAAAAGTTGCTTTGCTTTTGACCTAATATCACTGGTTGTCAAAATTAGATGAGAACACTAAAAATAATGTATAGCTCCTAAATCATCCACAAATTCCAAGTGCTGTATATCACCCCCTTTTACAGAGAGGGAAACTGAGGCATATACAAAGTAAATAGCCCAATAACTCTTCTCGGGTTGGCTAGATCTCCCTGACTCTGTCCAGTGCCCAACACAGCTGTTGTTGGATGTGTACACGCAGGGTGCTGTAAGGTAATTAGTGCTATCCAAACAAGTTTTATAAGCAGTATTTTGGGTGCTAAAAGCAGAGTAACTGCGGCACCCTAGGCATCTGCCTTTCAGGAGAGTGCATGAGCACATCTGGAGGGGCTGCCCGTTTGTGTTTGGATGGTATTGCAGAGGCAGGGTTTGTGAAAGGGGAAGTAGTCTGGGGGGTCTTTGCATAAGGTGGTGCTCACATGGGGAATCCAGTCTCCCAGAAAGGATGGTTGGTTGCTGCCTGTGCGGAGATTGGAACCTCTGTTGTAAGTGTCCTTGCAGAAGTGTCTTCAGCTGGTTTAGGTGAGACTCTCCAAACTACTGTGCTGCTAAATTATTATAACTCAGCTGGCCCACGATCCTAGGGGACCGCTCCAGCACATGTTTAATTCATTGCTATTGGTATATCTCAACTAAAGACAAAACATCTCTTAGCTTGACTACATACAAATGACTTCCCACATACCATTTCTGCAGCAACAGTTTCTATTAACTATTCACAAATGTCTTAGTGATGCACCATTTGATCCCTTCTGCAGCAGAAATCGCCAAGGGGAGTCTCTGGAGAGCAGGACCAGATTCTCCACCCAGGATGTTAACCAACGTATTTAGGCAGTGCAACTGGGCTAAACACAGAAGGAGCTGCCTGGGGCAACTTCTGCAACTGTCCAAAATTCCCTCCCAGAGAGCTCCTATAACAGTCATTCAAAAATTGAATTGTGATGGTTCAGTCAATCACCTCCTTTCCAGCTGGCCTGCTGTCTCAAGCCAGTCCCTTATCCCACCTGTGCGGAGACTGGCTGGGCTCTCCTGGGTCACCCAGAGAGTTACTGGTACCCCGGGCGTGCACACAAGCACAGCCCTGAAACCCAGCTACACCACAACTAGAACTAAAGTTATTTCTACTTATAAACTTATAACTGACTTATAACTTATGTCCCCTAGCTCTTGCTGCAATTGTATCCTGTAATGTATTCAAAACTGGCTTCAGACATCCTTACACTGCACCATAGCACAAATTGTGTGCATATAGCTGCAAATCCTATTTTACTAGATTAAGGATTGTTTTCCCTTTGCAGTGACATTTCAAATAATAAACTTCACACACATCTTGAGGGTTTTTTTGTTACATTTTTGTTCAGTTCTAGTGAAGAGGAAATGATAATTGACAGGATAATTTACCAGCATCCATCCCAATACGGGGTCTGATCATACTTGCATTTAAAGCCTTCTCCGTAACACAGTAGAGAAAGGGATGCTTATTCTAGACCAGTGAGTGCTTTCCAGTGTCATGAACTTGTTGAAAGTGAAGTTTATGCAGTCCCTTTGTTAGGCTGGCCCTGAAATTCTAGCCGCAACATGGGAAGTGCAACATCAGGAATCGCATAGGCATGCTCTTGCTGAACGGTCTGCAGGATCCTGGCCTTTTGCTGTAATGTTTCTTTCTTATTTTCAGTCAGCTCTTAATGTTTCTTTGGAGTGCTGGTGGCTTTCGAACTCCAGTAGCCGAAGTTGCTGACAGTTAATGAAGAAGCAGCTACAATATATTTGCAGAACTTCCTGTCTGAGCTTGGTTGCTAAACAGACATGAAGCAGAGTTCCATAATTACATGATGGCAGAGGCTTTGGGAGCTGCTGAACCATGGATACTTCAATTTTAAAGGTCAGATGAAATGCTGATTTAGTATAAAACAAATCAATACAAAAAAAAAAAAAAGAAGGAAGAAAAAAGTTTGAAAAATTTGAGGTTCCACATTGCCAGTGGAAAACACATGGATTTGAGAATGGCAGATAACGTATTTGTGTAATAAGTGGACATCGCTTCTTCCTTTCTCTGCCAACACCAGAGCAGCACAAGACCTACAGGACAGTCGTTCCCACACGGCACTCAGTGTTTGCAAGGAGGCCTGAGTTGGTACCTGATGGTCAAAGGGACCAAGGTAAAAGCTGTCTTTGCAATTCTCTGTACAAGGCATGTCACTATGTAGCAGGTTTGGGCTTTCTCAAATCTCCAGGCAAGCTCTTTCGTTTGTTGCTTTTCTGCCAGGTGAGAAAGACGCTAATGACACAGATACAGATCTTTCAGTGATGCCTAGACAAGTTTCCAAACCCTTGATCCGTTCTGGACATGTCTTTTTTTTTAAATATCTTGGCAAACTAGAGAAAGCAGCATGGAGTGTTGGCAGGCCAGGCCTTGATCAGGTTGTGTCATCTCAAGACGTTGCTCCCATTAGGTGTCACCCCAGAAGCAGTGAGCAGGTGGGTTCACTCCTGCAATGGAAGAGATGGGCAGACAGAAGAACAGCCAGCAATCTCCCGCTGTCGTACCCTCAGGGCTTCCAGCTCCTGCTCCATGCTGCCATTTTCCCCATCCCTGAAAACTGCTGTCTTCCCAGGACTCTTTTCAGGTCGGGGGGGGATTTAGAATCTATTTTGCATTTTGATTAAATCTAAGATTCTGTAGTGTGTCTCATGGAGCAAAAGATAACTTTTAAACCCCAGTTGTGCACCCTTAATATTTTATGCACAGGCTATTGTAATTTCCTCATCTTGCAAGAGGATCTGTGCATGTACAAAAAGAAGCTGAAATCTCCGTAAGATCCTGTTGAGCTCAGGTCCACCTGGGGTGCTATGAAATGTAGCACCTAGATACAGTGTAATTGCAAAACTGTGCCTTTAGGTCCAAACCCAGCTAACCTAGTGTGTCGTGGTTGCCTGCAATAGTAAGAGACTAGACGAAAACCCTGTCTGCTGTCAAACCTCTCGTAGTGCTATTTTTGATGCTGTAATACATAGCTATACCCGTCTCACATTTCAGAATTGACATTAAAGGAAACATGCAAGTCTAGCTCCAGTGAAACCCAAAAGATTGTAATTATTTTAATTACACGATTTTGGCAGCAATAAGGAGGGGGAGGGGGCTGCTTGCTGGGTTTTGAGCCATTTGAGTGATCTTGGGTCCGTCATATTTTCCTGCTTTTCTCTCTAGCTATAAGCTCTTGAAAAAAGTCACTGGGAAATGAGAACTCATTTCTGAGCATTCATATGATGTGTTATTTAAAATAGTTTATTTATTTGAAATTGTAGCTTTTTTTAAAATGAGCAACTTAATAAACCTGCTTCAGTTCCAAAAAATAAGATCTTCATAAGTAGAATTGGCAAGATCTCAAATGCCATCAGTTTAACAATACAGTCCTAAAAGGTGATCATTCTGATTTTGAGCAATACTTTACAATTCATCTCTGAGGGCCAAATAATTGGGTGACATAAATGAATGTACCACAGTAGTGTTTTTCTGACCAATATATGAACTTTAATTTTTCATAGGCACATTTCAGGATGCCCTCCTCCAAGTTAGAAGCTGTAATTATGAGTCTGCCTTTTATAAGACAGACTATGTTGCCCTTAAAAATGAATAATCCTTCCTATTATTACTACACAGCAGATGGAGTGGCAGAACAGAGCTGCCTTGTGGATTGTTAAACCAAACTGTTGCTAAGAAAAAAACATCACTAAAGACCAAGATCAGTAATCATTTCAGAAAAACAGGTTCCTGTGCCCCTCCAATATATTTATATGTTATATCCAAAGCAAAGACTGACAAACATATGTATTTGTATGGAATGCCGAAGCAGCATGAGCTTAATGTTACAACTGCTTCTAAGTGAAGATTGCATTTGTAATTTGAAGTTGTTTCAAAGTAGTGAAGGGAACTAGGGAGTTGTTTGGGGCAATAGAATATAGAATATCATTACAAGCACATGCAGATCATATTTTCCTTGAACTAATTCCTCCTGCTATTTTAATATCAAACATAACCCATGCCAGTTTTACATCTCAAATATATTTGGTATTTCAAAAAATAATTAATAGTGTCAGTTTTATTAATGTGTTAAAATATGAATTAAAAACATGACAAATCAACGGGAAACAGCAGTCTGTTTTAATGAATATTTCATACTGTACATCAATAAATCATAGATCAAAGGGAATGAAGCACATGCTGCAATATTTCTTTTCTGTCAATGTGGGGTTACTAAAAGTTTTACAAGTTGTTTTGGCACTTACTTAGTTGCACGTTTGAATTAACATTTTAGGAAGGAAATAAAAAAAGTTATGGCTTTGAATCCCAGAAGACTTTGGTGTTCAAAACAGATTGTCCTCTTTTCTCTCTTTATCTCTTCATTGCTTTAAAAATCTGTCGTTGACCATACAATTGCAGGTCTGTGTCGCGCGTGCAGGTAGCTTGCTGTTCTGCCTTCCCAAACCAGGCTATCCCCAAGCTTCTTAGATGGGCACTAGCAGAAGGTGAAAATGTTCCTTAACAAAGCCTCTTGACCTCGTGTCTAGCTTTATGACTGATTTGCTGCGTATGACTTTGAATGAGTTGTGCATATCTCTTTCTGATGTCTCTATTTTCCCAGAGTACAGGTGGATTTGAATTTAAGGGCTCAGACATGAACCCCTGTCTTAATCAATTGTGTGTGCATATGTTTAGCCCCTACAGATCCTTTAATGATGTACGCTGTATAAACAGAAAACTTTACCTTCTTTTTTACAGCTGAAGCAGGAATCAGAACTGCATAGGAGGTAAAAGATTCAGATACTCGGTGCCTCTCCTAAGCTTTCAGTTCAGTGATTGATCAGGACTAGGGACAGTTAACTGGAGATGGGGCAAGACAGCTTCTCTGGAGGAAGCTTCTCACTCAGAATCTCAGGTTTTCTCTAAGCATATAGTTAAAGTCTATCTTTTAGACCACAGAAATGACCTTCAAAACAGGAACCGAGCTGACATCTGCAGCAATGTATGCCTGAGTTTGTGTAAATAATGACTGCAGTGGACAAACTTGCCCTGTTTATTCTTCAAGAACTTAAGCTTGATCCAGTCCTGGTAATATCAGTGTGGCTGTCAGACTCAGTTGTCTACATTTTAAGCAAGAAATTCCTGACTTACCAAAGATCTCATCAGTGTATTAGAGGCAGCATCTAAATTTGCCAGAGTGGACAGATTTAATTCATGAATCATACTTGAAGTTTATGCTTCTATCCATTTTAACAAATTATCACCTTCAACAAATGTTGAATTGACTCCACCTGAGGTACTTGGTCAGTCTTTGATCTGAATCAGTTCTTGGGCCCTGGGACAATTCATTATCAGAAACACATCATGGGTGACTGTTAACAATCAAGACATATTAAATGCTGTAAAAGGGCAGGCATATAAGGGAATGCAGCAGGCTAGGGATCAGGGTTTTTTACAAATGTGTTCGTGCCTTCCTATCTATGAAGCTTTGGATCAATTAGCCATCGCAGTACAGGAAATTTTCACCGTTGAATTTTACCGTGTCTACTGTGGTGACATCTCCTTCCAGAGTAGTCAACAAGCTTGTCTGTATGATACTTTCTAGCCAGAAGGATGGATATACAGCCATCCTTGGATATGAAACCTGGAAAGTGGCAATAAATTGCAAACAATTTGCCATTTAAACTAAAAATAAAGGAAGAAAAAGACCATTAAAAAGCAGAGCTCTGGCCAAATGGTCCTTGCAGCACCAAAGGGCACAGATCCTGACATCCCTCGTTCTGCGGGCACCCACCTGCAGAGTCTTGTGTTGGTACCCATCACCTAGCCCATCCAGAAGTAGGGGTTTGCCCTAACACCAGCCTTTTACTCTTGTTTATTCCAGAAATGCTATACCTACAATTAGCCCTGCTAATAATGCTTCCAAGGTGACTTTTGGAAAAGGTGCTAAGAGCATCATGTTTTCTCAGGAAGTTTTGTTTAATTCTCCTTTCTAGGAAGTTGAGATACTTGTGCCTTTGTGGACCAAGGTGTTTGCTTGTCAGTTTGGCTGATGAAGTACCTTCATTTTCAAGGGTATATTTATTTGTAAACCCCATGTTTCCAAGTGGGCACTGGGCAATCCATCAGATACACTACATAACAACAAATTTTAAAATTTGACCAAACCCCATTCCCACCAATAAAAAAGGGTTTCCTGATGTCTGTGGGATTTGGTTCAGACTAGGCAAGAATTAGCACACAGTCAGAGCTGAGTGAAATATTTGCAGCAAACAACTCTTTCCAGTTTCACAAACTTCTGGTTTCATGTGAGCAGGCCATGAGTTTCACATACTGAACGTAGCTTTTAGGCACAGAGGAAATATGATTTAGTTGTAGCAGATGTGAATCTTTCCAGGAAAGAGATAGAGGTACAGACAAACAGGCCTATGGCGGTGTCCCTGTTTATCTTTTTCACAAAGGTGTTGGTTGCTTATGCATAGGTTTATAACATTTCTTGCCTTGAAATTTTATCTAGAACTTGATATACTGTTCATTCGTACTGCTTTGCTTAGCCCAAAGGAGTAAGTAAACAGGATTAAGGCCTCCAAATTTATGAGATTATTAAAATTTTATTTTTCTCACTGTAGTTGAGTACTCAGGGTTCAGTTTTGTGTCTTGTTTTCTGCAGTGCTGAGAACTAGAAATCTGTGGGGTCTTTCTCTTTTTTTTGAATGCAAGCTGGCCTTCTCACACAACTAGATGAATCCAGTAGTGAGACTTAACAACGACACATATAAGAATAGAAATAATTGGTTAGGCTAGTAAGCTCATAGTTTTCTCATAGAGTCAAATATTAGAAGTGAACCTCATTCTTGTTCATAGATTCAGCAGTAAAATTACATATAAACATGGTTCGGTCTGAAAGACCCAAGGGTAAAATTTGTCTCTTCAACCTACTATAGCTCTGGGTTAGAAGAAATGACTGGCCTTTCCAAAGAAGCCAGCTAGCTGCCTCCTGTCAAGTCCTCCATTTTTCATTTTCTTCTCTCTACAAGAGGCAAGTTATGAAGTTTGCATAGTGCCATAAGATAAAAGGAGTACAGACTGAAGTTGCCCATCCCGCTGCAAATGATAGTAACTGATCTTGCTTCGTACCACTGATCTAAGTAACAAAAACCTGATTTAGCTCAGAGACTTGGTGCTATACACACACAAAACCCCAAACTGAGAATCACATGTGTAATTCTAATCAAACTCCTTTATCGAGATCATATTTCTGGAGAAAGAGCAAGTGCATTTTTCTACAGGGAATTATATTAATCCACGGCAAAAATGGAGTTTCCTAGAGAATCTGACGCAGGAAAATACTGTCCAGATTTGATGCATTTTTTTTGTTTTTATAGCAGCATTGATGCAAAACCCCAAATATATTGGAAATCATCTTTTTAGTAAGGTAAAATTTAGGAAGCCTGACAAACAACAAGCAGACCTAAGAGTTTTGTAAGGAGAAGTGTAGCAGAGGCTGACACCACCAGTACTGCACCTGGGGACTTCTGATGGCAACTTCAGCCACATAGTGATAGCCCCCAAATGCCCTTGTTAGCCAGGGAGCCAGGGATGAGCTGCACAGTGGACAGAAATAAGGTGTAAGAGAGCTTTAAACAGAGACAAAGCTAGATTATGTTCAGTGTCAATCATGCAAAGTTTATTACCGTTTAGTGAAATGTAAGCTGTTTAGAGTGAACGACACTGGCATCTCCACCTATAATGACAATATCTCCCTGTTAGGGGCTCATCAGGTATGGAAATGCAGAAGTACCCTCCTGTGGCTGCTTGTGGTCCTGGAGGGAGAGGCTTTGCCCAGCGGGTTCACACCACTCCGGTTTGAGTATCCTAATGCTCTGCATTACAGGTGGAGGCAAACAAGCTCTGCTTCTCCTCGGTGTCACCCAGCAGCCACTGGCCCAGCTACCTTGCTGTACTTCCTTGAGCTCACTTCAGCACCAGAATGATCCCAGAGCTTCCAACTCACATCCCCAGAAGCTGGGAGCACAGCAAAGATGGGAACAAATTTCCTACAATTCGCCAGGTAGATAGTCCCATGCACCATATTTATGTGTGTGATACCACCAACATCCCCCCCCCCCTTTTTTTTAATGGAAAAACAGAGAGGATTACACACAGTCATTTAGTTAAAGATGTAAGGCTATTTACAGTAATTAGCTACCACTAATTAAGTAGCGAGATCAGGGATAGAAATGGAGACAGAAGTCATTCAGTGTATAACTGCTGAGTGATGTGATTTTGCCGTACTCCACTGATGTTCCACAAGAACGATAAATCCCCAGATCTCTGCAGTGGGTAAAGAGGAGTTTAAGTCTAAAAATGATTATACTAATGCCAGAAAAGGCTACAGGAGGTCTTTGAGGGTGTAGGTAATGGGGTCCATCCTTTTTTCCTCATCTCAGAGACCAGGTCACACAGTACTGAGTTCTGCCCCATTGATTCTTCTGGGAGAGCCCCAGCTGTGTTGTAACACTGAGTCCCTATGTAATCCCAGCTAGCAGGACAAAAAAAAACCAACCAGAAAGAGAAAAACCTATTGACCAGCAACACAGAAAAAGCAACTTCGGTCTCTGAAGACAGTACTGGAATGCCAGAATGTGCAGAGATTAATCTGAAACTAATACCAATTGCTTCCCATCATGTTCAGTATATTTGACATAATTACCTTAAGAACAGTCTAAAAGTGTTACATTGTTAAAGCTGCCAGATGGAAGACATGCTCTGCTGATAGCACACACGTCAGACAACGATATTGAAGAGATTTCTGAAAAGTTTTAATTAATCTTTCTCTCTTTTTTCATATAATTGACATTACTTTGGGCTCATTTATTCTGTGGAACCCAAGCACTTGGCTCCTGGTTACAGGACTTTAACAGATAAAGGTTTCCCTGAAGAGAAATAATAAAAGAGGAGGCTCTCAGCTCATATGAAAGCTACTGCAGGGTTACCTTAAAGAAAAGATGGTTTCCTCCACTATGTGAAGCAAAACTTCATATATCAATGTTGACATAAGATGGTGCTAAATGGGTAATTTTTTTTCAAGCGTTTATCTTCTCTGGCTGAGACCCATTATTTTATTGCACCAGTTGGAAACCACCACACTGCATGACACAACCATGGTTTTAATTAGTCTGAAAAGTTTTAATTGGGAAACAAAGGGAGATATCTTATAGATTATTATTGCAACCTTTAATTGCCTGACTCAAGAGACCATTAATTATCTTGATGGGGAGATGACACACCTTTCTGAACTAAGACACTCATATTTACAGCACCTTTTGCAGAATACAGTACCTGTTGACTTTCTTCCAGCCTTTCATTAAGGAACTGCTGTGATAGGAATTAACTACAGTAATTCCATTACAAAACCTGCTGTCCAGTGGAATTTTTCTGGAAGATTAGATTTCTGAAAGGGAAAAAGGCCATTTAAGCTAAGCATTTCCTCAAGGCCCAAAGTAAATAACCGATGAAGAAGGTCAGAATGAATTTAGAACTCTTAAAGGTCTGCTGTACACTTGCATGCAGTGTACGAAAAATAAACAGTACAGCTTTCCAGTACAGTGATTTTTATTGTTTTAAATGTTTCACATTTCAGTTTAGGGAGAGATGAGAAACACAGAGGACAGAATCGGATCAAAATGATTTTACTTAGAGGAAGAGCAACATTTTAAGCAGACATTTCAAGGTTGAAGTGATAATGGTAGCAGCTGCTTGGGATTAACACCAGAAGAAAACACTTGTTAAACCCATTGGGGCAGAAACGCAGAGAGAAATGCAATGACCTAGGGTCAGTTCATGCCACAGTGCATTCACCATGCATAGGGAAAGTACAGAGCACAGGGCCTGGGTATATATTATGTCTGTTTATTATTAACTTAGCAGTGTGATGGTACCCAGCATCCGTCTGCAGTGGGTGGCATTCATTGCCTGCTTTCATATGCAGTTTTACAACTGAGATGCTTCTAGGACTTGGTAGGTTTTAGTAGGTCTATAATTGTGTCTGTATGGAGTAAACTTGTTGGGACACTTTTTTTTTAACCTTACTTTATATTGACTTAGTGGAAATTCAGAAAATTACTTTAAACTGTGTTAATATAGTTGCTTTTTTTTTTTTTTTTTCCTAGAGGTCAGTAGTATCTACTCTATTCTGGTGAAAGGGAATTAAAATATTCCCTGGGCTACCACAGACTAACTAGATACAGCCAGGTGACCTCTTTTTTTGACCAGGAGCAGGTGGATAAGCGGTGGCTAGAGCTTTGATCCCATACAAACCTGCTTCCCTACCAAGCTTCAGCTAATACAGCTCAGTGGGAGACGGTATTACACTCCTGGTACTGGGGCTGGAGTAATGAGGAAGGAAAGGGTTATGTCTGAGTCATGGTACCTCACAGGTGATTCACAGGGAGCTGCTCAGAGGTGGAGCTAACAACACAATTTAAGTTATTGTGCTTTTCCTGTACACAAGAGGTGTAAAGCTAATTCAAGCAAGCTGAACATATGCTGTACCCCAACCAAGAGCGTGCATGTACCTGCCCATATAAAAAAATCATAGAAATGGATTCCCCTTTGTGTGTGCTCTGTCTTACTGAATGACGAGTGGGGAAACAAAGTTTTAACACGCACTTTCATTTGGGGAAATCTTTCCACAACTACAGAAGTCATTACACTGCATCTGCAGTAGCTACAGTCATTGGAAGCAAAGTGGCTATCAGTGATGCTGGAATGTCGTCTACAGCAGAGCTTTTGCAAATTAAGAGTCTGATGCTGCATACTGATTGAATGCTGCAAACTACTTCCCCCTTCACTGTCCTTTATTTCTTCTTCTCTCAAGTTGCTGTCAGTAGTAATCCCTCTTCTAATATACTGAGATGGGGAAAATCTCTCTTCAGGGTTTTTCTGGTTGTTTGTTTGCTTTTCAATTAATCTCAGCTAGGGCTGTGTTCAGTTCATGACATTGGTTTTCTATTCACATGTGCAAAATTGCAGGCTTGACATGTGCTATGTGCAAAATGTGCTGAGGGTAAGATGCAGACCAAAGGAAAAATTTTTCTAGAGTAGTGGCCATTTAGGCTTGACATCAGCTCCAAAAAGCTACATGTCGCTGTGTTATTGGATACTAATTTTAAAAGGCTGTTCACCTGATGGCGAAAAAATACTGTTCTGTGGACAACTTCAGCAGTTTAAAAAAGTAATTACAAGCTGATTCCATCTAACAGTGATGGCACGACTCAGGGATCCGCAGTGTCAACTAAACAGAATGCCTCTTAGTGCACTGGCATAAACAGGGCTACATATATATTATTTGTGATGAAGAATTAGTGTATGAATTTAACTTAATAAGCTGGATATACAGCATAAATGTGTTCGGGTTCGGGGGTTTATTTTGATCGGTTCAGATGCGGTCTATTTTCCCACCTGGGAGATTAGCTGAATGAGCAAAGCCAGTCTGAATGCCTTAAACTTCTGGGAAATTTTCTCTCTTTGAAAACAGTGGCAGCTTCACATCTTCATGTCATTGAAAATGTGACCAGGAATATGCCAATTTAATTTGTTCTACTGGAAATACAGCTCTTGTTTCAGGATTTAGTTAAATACTAGAGTCCTGTAAAAAATTCTTTGGAACCAAAATAAATGGAAGAAAACGTAACTTGGTTTATAATAATCCTAATACTAAATTTTAATACCTTCTTCAGAAATTCTATTTAATTTGTTTCATCTAACTGTTAGTTTTATTAACTGCCTCTTTAATGTTTAATTTGGGGGGTGCATGTAAGAACAGAGCATACAATGAAGACATCAGCATGAATGGATTCACTGATTTTATATGCATGTCAGTGCTGTAGGAAGAAAAGTACAGCACGCTGGACTGCAGTAACACTGTGTAATTACTTATTAAACTACAAACTTTAATCACATGCTGAACCACTTTTAATGTTAATAAGCATTAACCATATGAAGTGATGCAAACTCAGCTCCAAAGCTTGATGTCTCCAAGATGACAGAAAAAACGCGTTAAAAGATGTAGGTATCAGTCACTGAGTTTCAGCTGTGTGTGACTGACAGATCAGATTGTCTTCTGCTTCCCCTGGCCACTGTCACTGATGCTGGAGAACTGAATCTAGATCTAAGCTGTCCTGGGCAATGAGGAAGCCTTAGTCATGCAGGGACTTCTTAGGCCTGATGGGCACTCTGACAAAAATTCGAAAGCTTTGAACGTTCTGCCTTTTGCCCCCTCTTTCTTTTCTAGGTTTTGTTGTGCTTGGTTTGTGTTTGTTTGGAGGGGGGTTTTAATATATTAAGACCTTTTGCATGAATGGAGATTTTCCTTGTACTTTAGTATATCAGGAATTGAAAATATCACCTAAAACTCTTCCCAATATGTTGGGGTTTTTTCCCTTTGTAAGCAATTTCGGTTGTTGCTACAGATACATTATAGAAATAGAAATTACCATTTTTAATCACTGGTGAGAGAGGAAAGATCATGAAGCAGATTCTCGCTTAGCTGTAGCAGGATGTACTGTAGGGTTAGAACCACATTGCTTAAAAATATCCTCACCTCTCATTCCTACTCACACTTGCCAATAGTTAGCTGGTTCTTATCTAAAGACCAATGAAGCCAATGGAAACATTCTCCCAGTGGTATTTGGCCCCAGATAAGTTTGTGGACCTGGGCTTTCAGGGTACCAAACCTAGATGAGGAAAACTCATCTGGTTTTGATTTTCTTCAGGTTTCAGAATTTAGATGCCTTTTTTGAAGGCTTGGAGGTAAAAAGGCACATGAGCAACTGTGCTGTAAGCCCACAAGGATCCTGCTGTCTTTGGTAGGGATCCCTGCTCACCTGAAACTAAGAGCTTTACTAGGTCCAGGGAAAATGTGAATGACTCATGAAAAACTGCTCTGAGAAGGCGATAGGCTCGTGGCTGTACAAAGCTTCGAAGCAAAATCACGATTTTATTTAAGAAGATGGTGCCTACAGTCATGGCATAAGCACTTGCAACTGAAAGAGAAACCAGTCCATTTTGGCTTTCTGTACCTTTTCCCCCTGCCTCTCCCCCCTTCATTTTTTACATTAGCAATGGTTACTGATTATTTGATTATCCTCTGTGTTTTTCAGGAGAGACAAAACTCACTAATAGGAATTGAAAGCCTCCTGAGACTAACATCCCGAAGAAAACATTGAATATAGCAGACTTGAATTACATGTAGGATGATCTTAGGCACTGAATCTTATGAAGTTTATGAAATTATTGTGCAGAGCTTCATAAAGAATCATGAAAAGTGAAAAAAGACCCATAAGTAACACCCAAGACTAGTTTAATATAAAATGAAAGCCCTCACCATTTTGAACCATTTAATTCCTGGCTATGATTCACCACCACTGCTTTCTCCCACTAGCAGAAAGTGGACTCCAGGTTCCAAGCATTTTTACTGCCAGGAGGGGCTCATGGTCCTAAGCCAGGCAGAATGGTGGGGTTTATTATGTTTGAACCTAAACTAGATTTTAAACTGGATTTAAAGTGAGCATTCTCAAAGGAAGGACTCGAACAACAGACAGATTGAAAGGAATCACAGTCTAAGTTTTACCTCTATTTTTAATTAATAAAAGAAAGCCCAAAGGCAAGGCGAAATGATTTGGGACATTCAGCCAGCTTGGTGCATTCTGTTAAATGTCTATGCACCTATTCATAGAATGAAATAATTTGGCTGAGATTATTAAGTGAGTACTTTGTGCTCTGAATGGTGGTGAAACTCACTTATTTCCCGAGTTAGCACTGGAATATGCCTCCATTGGGTTTGTCACTAGCTTTTTTTCTCATTCCAGAAAGACGGGTAGTGCAGTTATCCTGACACATTGGGATCCTGACAAGCAACGTCAAATCTCATGATAGCATATAATGACTCTCATTTTCAAACAAGAAAGAGAAATGGTTGTTATTGCAAAATGTTGTTAGATTTTGTATTAAATCTTGCATAGTAACAGTATAATTATAATGTGTCATCTCTGGCTCAGTAATTTGACAATTCAGTTCTTTTTTTGGGGGGCAGATGGCCTATAACATACCATATTTTTATAATTAGTTTATTCTCTGCAAACTCAGTATGTAATTACTCCCTCATTCATTACTAGTTTCTTTGAAATCTTCATTTTCAAGAACTAATAAATCCTCCAACACAAGCGAAGCTTAAATCTCTCTTTGTACTGTTCTCTATCCTCTCTAAGGAACTTATATTTTTAATACTAAACACCCTGGTTATTTCACACTCCAGATTACTTTTAAATACATCTTCAACGTCACCTTCTGTATAACACTTAGCCACCTTTCTTTTTTACCCCTCTTTCATTCAAAGAATAGTGAACTTATTCCTACCTGAGAAACATGCAATTATAAGATGATGTTTTGTTGCCAGGATGGTTAGGTACATATAAGTAGAGTCTAAAATGCAAAGAGCTATAGGTAGATATATATGTGTATGTGCTACATGCAAGTATATGATGTGTGAGCGCTGTAGCTCACAGTGCCAGTACAGCAGGCAGCTGTATAATTAAAAAAACTCGTGAATTTTTTTTTTTGTTAACATTTGAATCCATGCTGCAGTACTTTGTTTTAAATTGTCTTAGGTAGTGACATAATCTTCTGATGATAAAATTTCTTTCCAAATCCAGAGCTTCCTATGTAGTTGCAGGTGCTTCAAACTATTTCAACTACTCATTTGAGCCCAGCTAAAAACTCTGCTACGAGCTTTACTCCCCAAGAACAGCCCCTTTGTTGCAGTGCTTATCTGGGTACTGCCTGTGGCCTGATGCTCTACTCCAAAGTGGTTCCCATCCTGAAAGCCCAGGCTCAGATTTTCAGCTTGCCCTCCAAATAAATTGACTCTTTAAAAAAAAAGCACAAACAAACAAACTACAGGAGAATTCTGGCTTTTTCTACCCCTCTTTCTTTTAGGTAAGGTTGCGTTCTGTCTGGTTTCAGAATAACACAGTTATCTTAGATGTAAACCATATCATGGAGACTGAGATTTTCAAAGCAGCTTAAAGGATTTACAGACATTTTCCATTCAAATTAAGGATCTTTCTTTCAAAATCCTTTTGAGCAGTAAGTCTCGGTGTTTTTTGTAGTTGTTCTTTAAGCAGTGCTTCACTTCAGTTGCTTAGAAATTCTTTGTGCTGCCACTTAATGTTTCCCAAAAGGGGAAGAGGAAAAGGAGTGGAAGAAGGGGAATGCTATGCATTGCATTTGCTGTTGGTAGCATCTCACTGGCTGAGCAGCGCTGCTCAGAAGTGCTTTAAAATCTTCCCTGCCCCATGCGAAGCTGACTTCAGGTGTTCTCCTGTATCTAAGCACGTGGGAGAGTGAAAAAGGTTCCCAAGATTTAGGGTGGCAGCTTCATCTCCTGCTGACTAATTTAGTTACTGTCATTATCAGCTGTTCTTCTGCCTCTTTCTTAATCCCTTTCCTGCCTGAAATAGGATACTAATTCATGCCACGCTGTGCTACACGGGGCTCCTTGCTGCATCGCACCTGTTGATGTTTATGTGCCAAAGCACATTATGCCAACTGCAATGGCAAGGAAGGTATGACTGCAATCGAGTCTGCAAACAGGACAGGTTCATCTCGGATCCCCCAAGAAGTTGCAGTGAGCTCAGAGCTCACTGCCTTGCTTGGTACCAACGAGGAGTGCTCGCAAACACCGGGACGGGAACCCGCTTAAACTTGCCAGAGCGAAGGCGGGGGGGTGTACGAGTTGTTTGCGTGCCTTAGGAGCCAAAGGCCTATCGCTCCTTCTGACCCTTTTAAAACAGCGTGTTTTCTACCCTGTCTCGTAGTCCAAGGCAAGAAATGAAGCATTACTTTTCCACACGAGCCTTGCTTTCTACTCTGCCTGTACAATACAAGCTCCAGAAAACAGATATGTTACAGGGAACTGTCCTCTGCACCATAACTGATGGCTGTATGGGGAATTTGTTGCAAATGTTCAATTTGTAAGAGATGAGTGGTAGGGAGCTGTGTGCCATTAGAAATTCAGAAATCTTTTTTAGGTCAGAGTAGCCTTACTGTATTATGTCAGTGGCCTGTTTCGTTCAAAAATGGTGTCTGTGACACTGGCCCATACTAACGGTTGAAAAAGACTTTAGAAACCATTTTGGAAAAACCTGTGCAGAAAAGAAAACATTTCACATTTGCTAGAAATTGTTTGTTCTTATAGAGCTTGAGCCTTGAAGCATCCTAAATTAGTTGAGATATTTTTTCTTTTTTTTCTGATTTTGGCTTTTAGTGTAAGCATTAGCATTTCAATTCTAATGTCTTTAATGTTAATTATGTAAGTGTCCAACCTTTTTTAAGATGCTTTATATATATCGAAAGCGGTCGCTTTTCATATTAATGAATGTGGCTGCAGTGAGTATCTGAGACTAGCTGAAAACTCAGTCGGAATGATTTTGTCTTCCTTTAGTTTCAAAGGGTGTCTTTATTTCCACAGGGAGCATACCAGAAGTGGCACACCTACTGATGATATTGTGCCGGCACAGCCCGCCCTTGGCAAGTGGACAGGAAAACACCACTACAAAAATAAGAACGTGAGTGTAATTGTTGTGTGCGTGGATCCAGTACACAAATACACAAAGCACCTGGAAGGAGTGTGTCCAAAACTGTTCATGCTAAATGGAATGACGGTCATCAGCCAGATTAAACAACTACCAGGGAGTTACAAAATTAAAAAAGAAAGAAAGAAGAAAAAAAAAAAAAAGGAGTAGCACAAAGTCAGCAGGATTCAGTGCCTCTTCCAGGGCACCACCACCCAAAAACCTCCACCAATGTGTTTCACTTCTTGATATACAGAGAGTCCCTGGTGTAGTCTGTAATCTGGTGGGTTGTCTGGGCAGGTAGTGTTCTGCAGAAGTGGAAGTATAAGCTTCTTATAGGGACCACCTTTTAGATCCTCTTGAGTCACAACTTATTCACCGCCTCTTGTAAAGCAGATAGGAAAGGCTCTCAGTGAAATGACCAGGCAGCATATTTGAGACAGGCAAAACTCTTTTAAATTTGCTTAAATGAGAGAAGAGCCTTGATAATGAAGTTATTCCTGCTTCCTTTTGCTGGACTCGAAGTCCCCTGCCTCAACACGAGCTCAGCCCTGCCTGTGACATCCCCGACACTGGTCTGAGCTTTTCTGAAGCATCTGTGCTGCACCTCGCTGCCAGCCCAGGCAGTCCCCTCCAGACAGGAGTTCTACCCCGCAGGTAAACTTGACCACCCCTGCTGCAATTTAAAAGGAGGTACCCTTTTGTTTGGTTGCTTTGTGTATCCTGATTAGTGAATACCTACTGCATTAAATGCATGATGGCTGTAATTGTATCCAGGACCTTTAAGAAGCTGTATTTTTATTATGAAACCATTATAAACCCTGCATTAAACCATCATTTTTTTGCTTTGACATTTCAGTTTCAGACCATTTCCTTCCAAATTGTAAACATGCAGCTCCATGAGCAGTGCAACTAATGAAGCCTGCTTTTCAATAGATTTATATCTCATTGGTTGGATTCCCTGGTGTCCAGGATGATGTAAGCTTCTTCTCAAGTTTTTATTGCGCTTAGGGTTGGCATCTCTCCTTTCTGCCCACCCTCTACGCCTTCCCCTTGTGTATGAACTCTCTCTGTCTAGTAAATGGTGTGTCATGCTGTAGTTTTCCCCTTAGCAAGATCTCTTTCCTCAGTGAAGTTTTCTGTGCCTGCAGATTAAGTAGACTTGATTTGGTAGCTTTGCACCTCTCAAATATGGATCAGATCAGTCAATAGGTTCCAAAGTTATTAGGAACAGGTGAACACACGCAGTGTAACTATAAGGCAGTATAAAAATACAACTTACTTCCTTTTTCTTCCTTTTTTTTTTCTTAGTTCCAAATTGGTTCCACACCCCAAATTTTTCCCTCCCCTATCAAGGTTTGGTGATGCAGTAGCATGCAGTAGCAGTTAAAATGCACTGAACACGACACCATTTCAATTGTAGGGGAAAATATACCAGCCTTGGCCCTTCTTGAAAACTGAATTCCGTTATTTATTGATAAAATCCCCTTGACAGTTAATTTGCTTCAGTATTTGGCTTCTTCAGTGCAGTGTAACATAGTGTTGGATATTGGAAGGAGAAAGAGATATAATGGAGGACACTTTCTTTCTCTTACTAAATTGCACATAGGGAGAGGGTTCTTTTAATTTCTCTTTTTTCCTTTCACTATGTTGAAGCTTTCTAAAAAGCTGCCAAGTTCATTGTCAGTATCTGTTTTAAAAGCCTTGTGACATACAGACAGCTCCTTAAGTTCCTTTCAAATTAATCGTATTATTGGAAAGTTAGCTTTTCGAGTCTTTTCTAGTATTTCCAGGAAGGAAAAGCTGAAAATCAAGCAGGAATTTGTGTGCTTACTTGTTCTCTGTGCTTTTAACGGTTACTACTAGCTGTGATCACCAGTAAGACAGTGGATTCAGTGAAATTTATTTCAGCAAATATCTTACAAAATACCATATATTATTGAATGGAATTTGTTTCTTTCTGTTCAAAGTTCAGCAGATCAAGATATGTCTCTCATGAGGTCCTTTGCTAAAAAGGACAAAGTGATTTGATGTGTAGCAACCTCTACTAGCAGGGAATTATGGATAACCTATCTATAAAGAAAGCATCATCTTAATTGATATCCATTAGCACCCAACTCAAAGCTTACAGAAGTCAATAGAAAGTCTTGCATTAATTTATGTGGGCTTTGTGCCCACAGTCCACTCATGGGCTTTTTCTAAGCAGTCTTATTTATTATTCTAGATGTTCTGTTCCACAGATATGTTCAATCCTTTTCTGAAACCTGCTAAACTAAATTATATCTACCTGTTCCTTATTCCTTACACATTGCTTAAAAACCAGAGTTACAGAATGTTTCTCTATCATCTTTGATCTCTCAAATTGAACTGACAGCCTCTTGGCAATAATCACACTCATGAGATTTCTGATACTTCTAGCCTTTTACATGGATGGGAGAAACTGCAGTTTTCTTTCTTGTCCATCTCTGTAAGGATTTAGCTGAATAACTTTTAGACCAACTCTTGGAGAAAATTCTGTTGGAATTTAGCACAGATGTGTGAAAAGGCTTTTAACTTGTCTGTGTCGGTTTGTTCAACTCATTCAGACATCCTTAACTGTTATAAAATAAATATTGCTTTGTGATCTTCTCAATAAACCTTGACAGCATATTTAGCTTTTGTAGATGATGAGACAAGCCAAAACATGAGGGAGTTGGTATGTCTGAAAATGCTACACAATTTGCAGTCTTTGCTGAGAAAAATATCCATATACATATAACATTTCTTGAGGTGCTATATTATCATTGGTGTGACCACTCCAAAGGGAAGGTCTGCTGCCATCTCTGATTCCTGTAAAAATCAAGTGTATGAGCTTTACAACATCATTTACTCCATCCATATTCATTAACAAATTCTCTAAGAAAAAAAATAGTATTCTTATAATAAAAGCACATTGACAAAGAATTGGACTTTTGGGATTTGTTGCAGCACATAACCTGCAATCCATGACTAGGCATTAGATCCAAAGATGGTGTTTACAGCATTTTCTGGAGTAAGCAATAGTACGATACTGAGTATTGTAACCCAGAGAAGTTTTGCTGCCATTCCTTTGTCAACAGACCATTGCGCTGGCTCACAGGACCTGAAAGTTTGTCTAACACCTTGTGCTAACCAGGTAGTGGGGAAAACATATGGGAAAGTGTGGCTAATCCATTTCTAAAGAAATATCGATGAGAGGATAGTATATGCTGCAAGAATCCCTAGTTTGAATAAACCAAAAAGCATTCCAAAACTACATTCTTTAAAATACATTTTGGGAGAGGAATTTGAAAAGTAGTGTGGCCTAAAAAAGGAGTAAAGCCACGACAGATTGTCAGTTGGGGTAAACTGGCTGAGGGAAATAAAAGTAAGTACCCTAATGAGCCATGGATTTTAGCCCATTGTTTTTATTAGCCGTCTTCTGAGACTGGTTTTAAAAAAGGGGAAAAATCTTCTGTAGCACCTGCATGCCTCTCTGCATTGCTCACCATGTGTCTAGGCAAGAAGTCACATCACCTCCATTCCTAACTTTTTTGATATGGGCTTTTCTGTCTTTCTGCAAGTTTAGACTGCTGTTTGTTCCTCTGGCCCCACAGCAGCATTGGCTTCCTTGCAGCCAGAGCCAGACAAAAGCTGCCACGGAGCAGAGCAGACAGCATATTGAGTAATGGAGCTGCTCGCTTCTGAAGAGCAGGACCTCATCCATAATTCATAGTTGCCTTTTCCTCCATGCCTTCGTCTGCCAGTCCAAACAAGAAGGCGCAACTACCCTGCATCTCCAGTAGCGAACAGCGGTTGGTGATGTTGGCCAATTATTTGCACTGCCCCAAAGGAAACTGGGAAAATCATCTTTGGAAGCACGCAGACTTTGCTTCCTGTCACCAGAAAGGTTACTTTCTTTAGTCTCTGAAGGCTTTGGTGGATCAATTCTTTTGCATGGGAAAATAGATTAGAAACATGCCGTCAGGTACACTGTGCACAAGATAGACAGATGGAGACAGTAGTATCTATCTGCTACAGGGAATTGTCAGAGGGGCACAACTCATCGCACCGGTTCTTAGAGGGCTTAATTTGCTGCTGGTAAATAATCTATTTTTTATTACCTCACATCCCCAGATTGTCAACATTCTCAGCTTTTTGCCACAGCTAATTAGACAGGCAAAAGCCTTATAGCCTAAAGAACAAGTCTGCGCTAAGCACCTGCCAAAATATCTGGCTTTTTTTAAGAACTGGAATGTCAAAGAGTGAAGGGGCTGCAGATCACATTTAAATGCTTTGAGCGTCAATAAGATGATTAGACCCATGAGGCAAACGTTCAGAATTTCTCTTAGACTCACCACTGAGAGAAGGCAAGATAAAACTCTGATAGATAAAAACTACTGTGCAACGGTACCAAAGCTAATTATTCTGCTGAACTCTTGGAGAAATCTTGCAGGGATGTGTTGACATCATGCTCTGTGTGGCCACTTCTGTTCAGGAAAGCAATATTTAATTGCATATTTGAATGAAGTCTCTTTGTGTAAAGTATAGCTTTCAGAAAAGAATTTGTCTGAACCAAAACAAAGGATGACCTCGCTGTTAGCCAGGCATGGCAGATTTGGCAGGGAGCAGGGGCTTTTTATTCTTATTTTATGGTGGGTTTTCTTTGTTTTTCCCATCCCTTGTTTTAAAATCTTGTCTTCAAACAATGAATATAAGAGTTTTTCCAAAGAGCTCTGCACCAAGGACAAAAGGCACCAAATGATGCCCCTGTATCAGACATGTCATGATTAAGGTGTGTATGCAAATAACAGCAAAGGTATCCTTGCAGTCCCTCTGTATCCTCAAGGGACGGACTAGCAGTGTTAACAACTCCGTGTCGCCATGTCCCACTTTCCCAGTGTTGCCCAAGGTTGGCTTTCACACAGTGTAGTGACTGCAACACACGCTGCCTGCAGCACCTTGTGGTTTCCCCCACTGAAGGAACAATTTGTTCTTCAAGACCAGGAGAAGCTATAGCGTATCTATGTATCTATAAAACTGATGAGTTATACAGTATTCATATATTTGGAGGAAGAGATGATGGTAGAGATACTGGGGAGTGAAAATGGCTGCCAGCTTCTCCAGATCTGAATGGTAATTTAGCTTAGTGGGACTGTCACTATTTAAATAGAGTGGTGCAATCAAGCTATTGACTACCTTTGACTTTGCATGGTTACGAGCTCTAGCACCTATTTGTGCCTTTGGAAGTCATCCCAGAAGTTGCTGACTTGTGATTTCTCATCAGGGACCCTGCTCTCTCAGTTAAAGTGAATAACCTGATTTTCCTTATATTAACTTTTAATGCAATAACTTTTGGGACTTTCATGTTTCTGATATTGCAGAGGTGGAGACAGAATGGAGTTCAAGCAAGGAAAGCTGAGATATATCATCTGCCCACACTGAAGTATAAGCATTCACCAGCTAATGCCATATATTGTTCGATGACGTTGATGTTGCTGGAAAAAAACTCCAGGACTGAAAGTAGTAAGGATAAAAAATTGGCAGACTGTGTGGTTTCTTTTCCTGATTGAAACAAGGTGATAAATTTCTTTTTGTTCCATTTATAGGCATAGTCTTGTTTTATATTGATTTACTGCTCTTTAAAAAAAAAAATTCAACTCCAAATAATTTAGTCATACAAGAGAACCCACTCCACTCGTGTTAATGGCTTTCCCAGTAGCAAAATTTAAGGTAGCTCTTTCTTATTGTCCTCAACACTGAAGATGTTCTCTCTGCTATGTAACTTCAATAATTTCTATCTACAGAGATTTGATGTATGAAATAACTCTGCTTCAAGCTCAATCTCCAATGCAAGACCACCATATTGTTCACAGGGGAATCGCTTTTGCAGAGCTTAGCATTATATCACCCAGACTATGTATAGGGAAGGATTTTTGACCATATATGTACAGATGACGTTTTATGGTAACCCTATTCTTCTGCCACTACGTAAGAGTCTTTCACACAGTATGTAATTTGAATACTACTAGGCATTACAGGCTGTCTAAACAGTCTGTTCCATAGACAGACTACAAAATCTGCTATTGGAGGGGGGGGGGAGCAGCTGGGTGGGTGTCTGGCAACTGGCCAAGGTCAGCCCAGCACACCTGGGTAACTCTGTCTGCATGGCCATGATTGAGAAGTAAAGTCGAAATGCTGAAATTTTTCTTTCATTTTCCTAAGTTTAAAGTGGAATCATATTTAGTGCTTTTAGTTATTGTTGTTTACCTGAATTTTCAAAATTCAAGTTCTCTATTTTCCCCCTTTCTATTGCAAGGAAATTAGTGAATTCTTGTCATCGTTCCTTTCTATTTGAGATACTTTGTTGTATTTTCTCTCCTAGGCTGAAATGTCAGTTAGAAAGTGGCAGAGCTCTCCAGCCATGGTCTGGTTTTGCTGTCTGAAGTATATAGTTCTGCTGAGAAAGCCATGAAGATTCCCAAAGCAATGATGTAAAAATGAAGGTGAGCAGTGGACAGGCTAAACTAAAATTGGACATTGTATTGTATGCCCATAGCCAAAAAAGGAAGTTAAAATTACAAAACCAAAAGACATTGTGGCCACTCTCAACTTGCATTTTTCTTAGCTCTGGTTTTAAAAGTCTGGCTAATACCTTTCTTCATTAGGAAAATATTGAGTCAGGCATAGTATGTCATGCACAAGTGTCAGCCTTTCCTTTGAGAAGTACATCATCCACATGGGCAGTTACAGCAAAAGGTGGGGAAAAAATTAGTGGAAACTGAGGCAAGGAGCTGAAGTGGTCTTGCTCTCGCTCCTTCTCTTTCGCACATGCACACGTATATATGCTCACACAAACACCCCCCATGTACGCAGATGGTCTTTCATCCTTCCTGGTGTCTTTTCCATGGACTGCTCTGTCAGCCTTTTTTTTTTTAAATTAATTAAACATTTCACCTATCCAGTGAGAGTTTCTAAGGCTAACCATGGCTTGTTGTGCGATTGACACTGTGCTGCACGGCTTCCTCGCGGGTGCTGATATTTCGGCAGAGGTGTTGCAGTGCTGCCGGGGTGCTTGGATAAAGAGCTCAGCTGTGGGGCTGTGTTCAGATTACACACAGTGAGCCAAAGCAAGAATTTATACAGTAGTCTCTGATGCACTTCCACCTTTCCTGGCAGTCAGGATAAGCCATCTCAGAAATCCCAGCCTTGGCAGGGAAATCAGTTTTCTGGTTCCCCCAGCCTGGAAATGTGTTCCCTCTCTGCCAAGACTTGAGAGAAATGCATCCATAATCCACCGCTCCTGTTTATAGGAGCAAAGCTTGCTTTACTTTGCTGGAATTTAAATAAAGGCATGTGCACATCCCTGATGAATTTTTTCCACCTGTATTTTTATCCATAATAGACTGTCTCTATACTAGCAGTGACTGATCAATTGTTTAGGGGTTGTTTGTTTTCAAGGCAACGCGTGGGTGAGTCTCGATTCTTTCCTGTGGCAGAGCATGCTGTTATCAATATGTTACATTCTTTTCACTGGAAACACAGCTTTCAGAAGGCATGTAAAATAAATGGGGTCTGTTTTAATTCAAGCAACGGTTCAGAAACGTGTCTGGTAAACCAACTTCCAAAGCCTCTTCCCCTTTGGAACCAGCCAGTGCAAGACCTGCACTTGCAAGGTTTGAGTTTGTTTATCTTTTTCTAATTAACAGGAGTTAGTCTTTCAAAGTATCTGCAGCAAGTGAAAGCCAAGAGGCTGGAACGAGTGTTCTCTGTGGTCTCAAAAGAAATGTGTTTGCTTTTCAAGGGGAATAGTGAGATTAGAAAGAGGCCTGACTTGGCCTGTCAGGTCTCCAAAGCAAAATCCATGCTGCAGTGTCTGTGCACTGATGAGGCCAAGAAAGAAACGCTCACAGAAATGTGTGAGAACAGCGTGCTTCCTCTCCTTTGAGTTTAGCAGATGCAATGCTGATGAGAGGCACCTGAACGACAGAGCAGATAGAGGCAAAGGCTCAGCCCAACAGAGGCGTTACCATCAGAGCTGCCGGTACCACCCCAGAGCAGCAGTGAGGACACATGCAGGGCTGGAAAAGCAGCTCAGACTCCAGCATCCCGTCAGTCCTGGGCAGAGTGTGTCAAAAAGTTGTGTCCTGCCATGGACCGGAGATGCGACCTCTGGCCACACTCTCCCTGTCTCCTTTTCCCCTTCCACGTTTAGTTTATTTGCTTTATCCAGACATAGAGACGAAGACTAGCCCTGGCTCGGTTTCTACCCTTCCTATTGCAGAGGGGTTTCTGTCTCATTTAGTGACTTTAGCAGTGCTGAAGTTCAATGAGGAGGAGCGGGGACTCGGCTGGAAATGCCAGTGTGCCTGCCAAACTGTCACCCGAGGTGTTTTCAGATAAGGATGTCTGCAGAAATTACACTGAAGCTTGGCATCACCAGGCAAAGCTACTCTCTTACATCTATTGCTGACTAATACAGACAGCATAGTCTGTCGCCCCATTAAGAAGCAGCAGCTGTACTGAAAAAAGAGTGGAATTCTTTAGGAGCGACTTTTATTACCAGAAGAGAAACATCTCTCACATAACGAATCAGTCCGTTGCTGCAAACTTCACTAATTTTCCTGATATTTCCCCATCCATTTCACTCTGAAACGGTGCTTCTCCTGCCAGCGGGTGCTGATGGCAGGGACTGATGCCGTTGCCACGGAGGTACCTGCCCCGTGCCGTAGGCGAGCATCCCAGTGCAGCCCCTCCGGTGGGTCTGTCTGTATGGTTGGTGCCCGCAGGGCTGCCGTACCCGTGGGATAGCTGGTGTGCAGGCACCCGATCCTGTCTGCCACTGCGGCTCGGCGCATGACAGGACCCTCCACGCAGGGAGCAGCAGTGGCAGGCGGGACCGGGAGCCCCCCGTCAGTCCGAGTCTCGAGGCCGATCGCTCCAGCTGTGCAGGTTGCTGAAGTTATTCATGAGCATTGCTGAGCTCCCGCTGTTGTTGGACTGCTGATACTCAGTTCACCTTGGAAAGGGGATTTTGAATAAATGCCATTGTTCACTTCTGTGTTTAATGTCTTGCAGAAGTTTTTAGTGGGGAGGTTTTTGTTGGTTTATGTGTAAGGAGAGGGGGTTCCCCCCCCCCGCCCATCCACAAGCTCAGCTTGGGATCTCAATGTCAAGCTGTGCTCTTTCTAGCTCACACTTCATTACTGATAATAATAGGAGTTTTCTGAATGAGAGAAATCTTGAAGCTTTAGCATTTTTACCGTGCAAATGTAAGGATCATCATCTCAGTTGTTCTTTCAGGCTTAAATCATCCTTGCCTGTGTGGCAGCCTACCTCAGTGGCACTAACACAGCTGAGAAAAAAACAAGCATGAGCCTTTCCTACAGTTATAATTTCAAGGGCATCGTCTCATCCAGTTCCAGCTTTATGTGTCTCTAACGGTGAGATTTTTCACACCAAAAATGACCTCTTCGCAGATCATCCTACAGACTTCTAGCTTCTTCCTATGCAAGTTTTTCCTGGTAGACAATCTGTATTTTACTGTTTTGTTTTGTGGGTTTTTTCTTTCTACTTTATCCTTTTGTTCTTAGTTTCTGATTTCACAGATTTCCTCCAAGCAACCGTCTGGGGCAAAAATACATCTGTTGTCCCTCTTAGCTCTTACAGCCGAGAAACCTTCTAATAACAGAATTGCTATGCTTCTGCTCCAGAGGTTTTTGGAGGATCGCTGCAGGGATGGCTGCTCCCATTTGCTGAGGCTATCATAGGAAATGCCTGGTCCTCTACATACTCTCTCTTACTATGCATTGCAGTTGAAGCTGCTTTTATTGTCGGATTTTAAAAAGCGGGGAAAGTTTCCTGGTTGCAGGGGGGAGCGTTGCCTGCTTGTTTGTTTGGGGGATGTTTAAAGTTTGTTTGAACACAGTGATTGGTAAGAACAGGATTACTGTAGATCAAATAAAACCTTGAGGGGTTTGGAGATTCTTTTTTCTTTATTCTTAAGAATGTATTAGCCTTCAGTTCACAAATAAATCACAAATTCCAGAAAATCTGAATCTCTTGCTTGAGCCTCTAACAGGGTATAAATAAATGTGTACTCTGTTGTAGCATGTTTGGGGAGTTAGAGAGATGTTTTTATTTTGCTAACCCTGATGTCTGTGTTTGGTTCTGTATATACCTTAGCATATCCTGAAATGTGTTTCATTATTTTGGGGAATGTCAGCGCTTTTGAAAAATTAAATATCTCACTCATATCACCTACTTTAATTTCAGTAATATTCCACCCAAGGGATGTTAAGCTATGTCACGGCTTTGTGCCCAGTAACAGCATTTCAGGTGTTTGTTTGCTGCAAGGCAGTACAGTAAATTTCTTGCAGTATCTGACTGGCTTGTAGAGTCCAGTATTGCTGATTTTCTGTGTAGGCAGAATAGAATAAAGGTATCCCCCCCTATTAATGCAGATATTTATATTTAGATCTGAGTTTCCTAGTCTCGCTTTGCTTGTGCATTGCCATCAGAACTGCTGGCAGCAGCATTATGAATGCATTAACTAAAGGGAATACTCAGCTCTCCAGATATCGTTCGTATTCTCAGTGACTAGTGATTTTGGTGACAGGACTAAAGAAGCCTAACTATTACAAAGTACTGGGAACCAAGTCTTTGGAAATCTTTAAAGTACTTTTTAGCTGGACTCTAAAAAACGTCTTACCACTTCTTCCAAATGCTGGGAATTTTACAGTCTGGTTTTCTATAGAAATGCTTACTTAATTTCTACAGATGACTTAGTCTGTAAGTGTGGTTTTCTTTCACTAGAAATTTCTGAGCCTTTTGATAGACTTCAACTCAGTCTGTCACAGGTTAGAAGTCCTAAAAGAAAAGGATAATTGAATTCCTGCATGTTTTCATGAAAACAGTCAGTTAGATACATGAGACTAGTGTTTGAGCATTCCCAGTAACAGTCCTAATAACTTCTGAACTCTGCTTCAGCATGGACTTAATGATCCCCTCATATCTTCCCCAGCCTAATGAATTTTATGACAGCTAAAAACCTTAGTATAATTTAGTTGTGGGGTTTTTTTTTTAAAAAGTCATCCAAGAGACACTGACAAATAACAAGCAGGACATCTCCATTTCTTTTGCTGATCAAACAGATTATCTTTCTTTTGGAGTGCCCAGGGAATTTGGATCCACACTGAGCTGATGAAAAGCAGTCTTTAGCACAGCTCTCAGATGTTCATCATACTCTTTCAAACAGACCTCTGATTCCACCTCTTAAGTCACTTTGGTTAAATTTGTCTTTCGGAATTAATCTTAAACCCAAATGGTAATTTTTCTAGTTGCTGAGATAGCCTACCTATTTTATTTTCTTAAAAAAAAGTGCATCCCCAAAGCTTAGATGGAAAGAGAGAAATGCTTAAATAAGTCAAAGATGCCATTTTGGGACTAAACTATTCTCAGCATTTAAGAGGAGAAAACAACTTATTTAATAGATCTATCATCTGTGTTTGTTAGTAAAAGAAGTTCACACTAAGGCATTTACAGGATTGTGGCTTTAAACTGTACATTCCTTGTGGCTTTTTGGTTTTGTCTTTAATCCGCAGCAACAATGCTTGTAGCACTTGAAATGGCCCTGGAAAAGCAAGAGTTAGGAGAGCCTGCTCGGTACTTCTAGGTGTTCAGTTTGCCGGTGGTACAATAGCAAATGTGAACCCCATCCAAAATAACTGACACTCATAGCCCACACTGCACATGTATTGACTTTTTTGCAAGACAGATGAGGGTATATGTACAACATTTGTCACTGCTGAGATAAAAATATGTTAATCTTTAAGCAAGGGGTTTCTTTAACCAAAGTTGTCTGTAATACTTAATCAAACGTCACACAAGATAGCTGGAAATACTCCTGTTGTTGTCATTGCTAATGAATCTTTCTGCACTGTCTCTCTTGTTGTTTATGACTGCTTAAAATCAGCTATTGTCTTCGTATAGTCTGAGACTCCTGATGTTAAGCATATGAAGAAAATCACCAGATCTTGAAACTGAAATCATATTTAGCATGAATGCTATTTGCAGCCCAGCTAGCAAAGCTGAGAAATACTTGCCTTGCTGCCCAGCCTGAGTGAAGCTCTAACAGCCACCAGATACCGGCTGTGCTGAGAAAGAAATTAGATTCTTTAGAATTCAGACTGGAAATCATCTGAGGACAAGAACGTGTGAATTTGCTTCACTTTATGCATGTTACCTGCAGTCAGCCGGTCTCTGAGGAGCTATAACTCATAGCTAAGTGTTTGCAATATTGTAATACAAATACCAGGCGCAGCTGTACCAGCGCGATGGCCTTTCCCGCGCAGCACGGCCTGTTGCAGCGGGGCAGATGTGGACGCTGTGCTGGGAGCACGGAGCTGGGAGGCCTTGGGCTCACGCGGCGGTTTTCATGCTGAGCTGGGGCTGCCCTGCGGCCCCACGCCGCAGTCCCAAAGGAAGGCGAGGAGCATCCTCACAAGTGAGACAGCCCAGCAGTCCAACACCCTGTGCAGAGCAGGCTGGGACGTGGGTAGCACCAGCGTGCCTTACTTTCTCGGCCACGCACAACTGTGAAAGGAGTTTTGAGGTTCAGCTGTTGCCAGGGGTTTTACTTAATGGATAGTTACTGGTTGCTTTTTGCCGAGTTTCTAGCTGAAGGCTTGGAATGTTTGAGCTTCAGGGGATTTTGTGATTGCTCAACCCCACCAAGCCCTTTTCCCTATGAACTAGACCTAGAAGAAGTGATACTTTTGTGGGGCAGCAAATGGCAAACATGAAAGCTGCTAGGGAAATCCTCCCTACCAAAAAAAACTTATGAAGTTTGGGATTGGGGTGTTTTATTATTTTTCTGTTGTTTGGTTTTGGTTTATTTTTTTTTCCCTGCAAGGAATAATCTAGAGAATGTGGGATTGCTCCCAAATCTGAAATCAATTTTGCGTATCTCTGCTCCTCGGCTTTTTTTTTTTCCCCCCCTCTTCTAGGCATCTTTAGAAGGACAATGAACATAGAGAATTGGAAGGAATGGGTAATTTGTTATAGGTGACTGAAATATGTGAGGAACATTAGATGTACTTAGTAGACAAAGGTCAGAATTAACATTTAGGTATCTGAACACATACATTTAGAGGAAATGGTGTGTTAAACCTGAACCTCTATTAGCAATGATCACAAAATTCAAATAAAACATTTTCGTACTAGGAAACAGGATTTTCTCACCAATTTTTTGCATGCTGGAAGTTCTGGTATCCCCATCTATTTGAGATGATCTTCAGAGAGAACCCTGTTTCTGAAAACACCAGTCCCAGATAAGCATCCAAACTCAAGTGCTTTACTGAACTGATTTTCAAACACTAGGTCTGAAGCCTTTTATTTTTACCCTGTGTGCAGACCCTGAATCCCTGAAACATTGGTGATTCACTTAGAATTAATTAGTCTTGTCTCCCTCCACGCTGTTATTTTCTCAATAGCTTTATTCCCACCCCACCCCCGCCACCCCCCAAATAAACATAAACTGTACTGTAGTCAGAGACTGGTAGTCACTCTGGCTGGCACAAAACACTCAGAGAGCTTCATTTTGGTGTGAGGCTGTCGCTGACCACGGCAGCCTTGCAGTGTGCTGACCCTAATCCTACAGTCCCCTCAAAAATACATCTAAACCTGCCTGTCTGATTTCCATCAAAGATTGGGATTCTCAGGTCTGTTTTCTTGGTTTTATTTATTTTGTTCCAGTTCAGCTTTTCAGCTCATCACAAACACATTTACAAATACCTTGAATTATGCATTTCCCATGGGATGAAGAATCTTTAGTCTAAACCCTTTGTATTTTCTTTTCTTATAACTTATTCTGGTACTATTTCTCACCAAATGGAAGGTAGCTGTAAAAGCTAATTTAACACAGTACCGTGATACAGTCAATGGTTTCTGGAGAAAGGAAGGTAGGAGTTGCAATGCTGGGGGGTTTGGTGGTTGAGGGGTTGCAATACAATGAGACTTCTATTTTCCTCTGCAATAAACCGTAAAGCCCACAATGTATAACCTGCCAGGAATGAATTACCTAATAATTATGTAGAAGTGATCCATGATTTGTAGGCGCCACCATCTGGGCATAACGTCTGTTTGCAACTGGAATAAATGGAATCGCCCAAGAGATTACAAACTTTTTCAAGCCTAGCCAGACCTGAAAATTGTTCCTACTAATAAAACAGCGTTTTTCTCTAAATAAATATCTGTGTGCATACCCCCAACACACACACTCAGTCTATGAGCTTTTAGAGATGATAAATGCTAGGTAGTAAAGATGGATTAATCTTTTTAAAGATTTAATTATGTCCTAGACGCTAAATCAAGATGGAATTTCTAATCTATCAGCATGTCCTACCCTATTCCAAGCATGCTGGTCTGCACCATAGCCAGCTAATCTGTGAGATATAACCCCCCTGGCTCCAGGCAGTGTAGGGGCAAATGCCCACGCATGGCCATGAGACCTTCCTAGACTGTTGATTCATCTTCTAGCCTTGTGGGTACTGTGCTCACTGGCTTTATCACCATTATGTGTTGGAGAATGAAACAGGGTTAAGTGGAAACCCAGACCATCACTACATGCTCAGGAGTTTCATTTATCTGATGATGAGGAAGGGAAGACCATCCTTTCGTGGTCAAAAAGTGACCCTTTGTGCAGCCAGTGCAAAAAAAAGCCTTTGCTCCCAGTGCTGCTGCTCTTTCCTGGGACAAGAGCAGAGGTTGAACTTGGGTGACTTCAGGCACAGCAGCCAGGCCAGGTTTCAGCAATTTCCTTCCAAGATACAATCCTTCTGAGATAAAAGTCTCTTCCACAATGAACTGAAAAGATCAGGTTTGGTTTGCCTTTCTTTTTTTAAACTTTTCAGTGCTTTTGTGGGAATTCCCTCTGGCAGAAGAGCTCCAGGGCACTGGTGTTTCACAGTAGTTTCCACAGTTGTGACAAGAACAAGGCAAGGGACAGTACGACCCCAAAGCTAAAATCCTGGCAGTTTTGAAGTCGATAGGACCTCCTAATACCTCTGCTCTAGATATATTGCCCCTGCAGAGTAATCCAAATGAATAAAATAGCTAATGAAATATAAGAAAAACACTGGATTTTTAAATGAGAATCACTCTGAAAACAGCAGAATCGGTATGCTGGGAAAAAGCAGATCATACACACATGTTGTTGCTGTTCCTTCCCTCCTGCTTTCTTTTCTAAAATTCCTATCGGTCCCATGAGGAGCAGGAGAATAAACCTGTTGTCAGTTTTATTGCAGAGCTGGCTGCCTAAACTGATGTCTTACTGCAACATGGTTATAAAAAGGAAAAAAGAAAAACTGCTAAAAAGCCTTGCTGATGTAAATGATATTCCTGTTGGAAGACTCTCCAGGAAAGGGCCTCTAAAACAGGAGAAGCCTAATACATACAGCAGTATTTTCAAAACACCGACTTAAAAATTTAAAGCCCTATGGCTTTTTTTTTCACTGCTGTAAGCTGTAAGGATTGCTGCCAGGGCTCTATTCTGAAAAGGATGGAGAGAACAGACCAACATACAACAAAACAGAGTAGTCTGGTGGTGATATTAATTTAAAATCAACCTGGAAGATAAATAATTTTCCATATTTTGGAATACAGCCTGACCTAAAATTATCACTCACGTGTTCACTATAGCTTCAGGAAATTACCATCACTGACGGCCCTGATTTTTAGCATCCAACGTACGATGCGCTTTCTTCTCTTTTTCTTTCACTAAGGGAGGCGTTGTGATTATACAATTCCTTGTGTCATTCTGATGAGGCTGATTGTTGATACAAGTTGTCCCAAGGCCTGGCATGATTGCTCAGTTGTAGACTGTGCTCTCTTCCCAGTAAGCACTGCATTCCTTCCCAAAGTCAAGTTTGTCATGTTTTATTTGAAAATGTCAATACACTTGGAAATCTCATTAAAATCTTAAGGTTGTCTTGGGTTTGCATAATTAGGATGGAAATCTCATGAGAATATTTTTCCCTATGACGCTGCTTATATTTCTTGCTTATAACCAGACAGAGAGCAATACCACTACAAAGCTCACTGAAGTCATGTACATTAAAATGAAAAATAACCAGAGAAAGGTGCTGATTTCTGAATATCCAGAGTTCAGTTTGGGTTATTTTGGGACCAACATACCAAACTGTTCATTTGTTACATTCATTCCAACTGGCCTTTCATTGACGAGAAACCAGGCTTCCCAGAAGACAGTTCGAGGGGTAAGTCATGGTCTCTCGTAGCCCTTAATGCCACCTGTGAGCCAGAACTACTGCTTCTGTCCAGTACCAGCTCTTGCCTAGCCTTCATTGCCAGTGCCTCCTTCAAAGGGGATTTAATTACTGACTTTCACTAGACTCTGCTTGAAATTTTAGGAAAAAAAAAATGTGTAAGGATCCATTTGACCTCTCTTCTGAAAAGTAGTGATGTGAAATGAATATTTGTTGGACTATTGATCTGTGCTTCTTCTTAAATACACTGCAGCCTTATTAAATGCCTTTGGTCCATCCCTCAGCTGGTGTAAATTACCACAGCTCAATGAAGCTAAGCAGATTTACATCATCTGAAGACACAGTCCTTGGCATGTTGTAGCAGCCTGCTTTTTAAGAACATGGCAGTTAGTGTGCCATTTATAGCATTTACAGCACATCTTATATGGCACATGCAAATCCACAACTGGACTGTTCTGATCACCAGGTAATTCTTGGTGAAGAAGGACAAGCGCCCTTGCTTTTTGTGATGGTTTCTGTCCTGTTTTGTGTGTTGCTTTGCTCAGCTAATGTGAAATAGTACAGCAAGAGTGAATTTTGGGGACCTTGCTCACCCAACAGCCCTCGTGCCACCGGTCAGGAAGACTGCCTGTGCTGCCCTTGTGCCTGCTGCTCCTCACCCGTGAGCCAACTCCATTTCCAAAGTTATCCAGTGTGCAAGTGCTCTCACTTTTATAGGCATTTTATGACTCTTATGTTTGGAACATATAATTTTAATGGGTGGAAACCAAATTAACTCTAAACCCCACTTGACCAGTGCTTCTTGTGAAGACAGTGGAAATTCTGTTTGCTGCATTCCTGGCTCTCCAAACCACGCTAACTTTTTAGCCTCCAATACTCGCTATGGGCAATGGGAGTCCAGAAATTAGTGCCATTTAATTCTGCTTTGCTACAACATGCTATTTCACAACAGATTTGATTTTCATAAAGTGAGGAACTTAACTAAAAAAAACTGTAATACTCTCCCCACAACACCAGCACACATGCACACTGATGGACTGAGGACTTATCTCCATTAGCAAGCTACTAATTGTGAAGTCTTGCAATATAACAAGGATTGTGCTGGGTTATAGAAATTCTAAATAAGACACAAATGTAGACAGACTTTGAATTTTAAGAAACCTTTGTCCATTTTTTGGATGTATTCCTCTGACATCTGAGATAGTCAAAAGGAGTTGGGAATAATTGATCCAACATAAATCTCATACTTCAGATATCTGCCCTATTCCTGCATAACTGATCTCTTCTTCCAGTCCTGCTGAATATGTCTACACTGTACGTATTGCTGGATATGCTTTACCTCTTCCAAAAGTTTTCTGTTAACTACTTGTAATACAAGGAAGAAAATGCATTTAAATGTTATATTGATTTGCTCACGAGGTACTGCAATTGTGAGATAACTATGTGTTGGTAAACACTATTTGGCATCTCTAAAGCGAAAAATAGATTAAAATTAGAAAAGACCATAAAAGCATCCTGAAGACTATTCCTGTATCTGTTGGAAAGGCTTGGAATGCACAGTTATTTCAATAAAAAGATGTGTGGGAAAGGAGGGGGGGTCATGCTTCAGGTCTCCAAACGTTGTAACGCTTTTATTGCCATCATATTATGCATCCCTCTGTAGCTTTTCCTCTCTCAGATAATTTTTCTTTCCTGCCTATGTTTGAATATTCCCTATTTCATTTTAGGTGCATTAATTTTACCCATAATTCAGCTTGTTTATAAGACAAAATAGCACATTTTGTAGAAGGTCAAGGCTCGTGATTTCATAATGTAAATGATGCATCACTGCTAACGGGCTCCTTTTTTTTAATGATTCTTGCTATACAGGTGTGAACATATGTGAAGATGCACTACTGTGTGGACTTGCAGCACCTGTGGCCTGATGGTTACTCCTCACTTAATGCCAAGATGTGATACTAGTTACATGACTGTGTCCCCATGGTATGTATCAGCAATGTAGACTTGCTGTCATTTGGGAGGGTACTGGAGTGATACAGGGCATTTTGGGTTCTTTAGCTCCCATCACAGGATGTCATCTTTTTAGCTCTGATGTAATATTCAGCTGTGAAGCAATGGCTATGACACACACATACCACTTCCAGGAAAGTGAGTGGAAATTGTACATGTAGCCACGGACAGCATTTGGTGAGATGAATGCACAGGAAAATCACCAATCAAAGGATTTGCAGCAGGAATGCCAAGGTGCTGTTGTACTTTCATTATTGGTGGCAATTTGCAGGTTTAGGGTTGTTTGTTTTTTAAACCAAGTTTAATTTTTTGTACAGACACTGCCACCCTCTCCTGAGCAAGCAAGTAGCAAGATTTCCAGTTCTGCTTTTCAGTTCCGTTTGAATGAGCTGAGCCAAGCACTCAGACCTTGGTGCAAATGTTACATCCCATTGAGTCAGACAGCTGTAAAGGCAAGTCTGGGGTTTAAGGTCTTTCCAGAACTGAGGAATCCTTGTAGCTAATCCTTTGGTCCTTGTCCTCTCTTCACCCTTCTTAGGATTATTTCTCACTTGAAACTTTCAGTTCCTTTCACATGAATCAAGCTTTGGGTCTCCAGTGTTGCATACAAACAGCTCCCAGGCAACTGGGTAATCCCCATCGGCACCAGTAAGGGAAGCTTATAAGAGGAAAGTTTCAGGGGAGGATTAAGTGCTTGATCTGGAGATCATACACAGAGAATGAAAGTGGAATTTCATGGCATTGTTTTACAGAATTGCTTTTTTTTTGCTAACACTGTGCTTTAGTTAGCACAGGTAGGAATATATGCTGACACTGCAGAACTGAATTTTGAATCTTTTCCAAACTTCTTTACTGACCAGGAGTCTTACAGGGTTTTGAGAACTACAAAGGAACGTCTGGGTAACAGAATTCATTGAACAGAAGTCTGCTAGGGTCTCTCCAGGGCTACCTGCACCCTGCTTGGTTTCCTATTATAGATTATTTTAGAGGGGGTTTTGGCATCCATTCGATACTGTCAGATCTTCCAGCAAAGACCATCTCTTCAGATCTCATTCACTGTGTTTGTTATCATTATTTTTCTGTACACGTCCATCATTCACAGGTTATGATTTTAACCGTATTGGAGTGCAGACTCTGTGGTGTCTTTTACCCTAAACACTCTTTTATATTACATACCTTTGACTCAGGTACTCGTCCCATAAAGAGTTACCCTTATCTTAATCTCCTCTATTCTACTATGCAGCAATAGAAACCAGCACAACTTGAACTTTCTCGTGTGTAATCTTGCATCTAGAGTGTGCTTGTTATCCTTTCCAATTTTCAATATTTACTGTGCCAGCTGTTTATTAGAAATATCTTTCATCTTTTTAGAAATTGCTAGCATTGGTATCTTGAAAGGTACTGTATCTATGATTAAATTTCTATCGTGGTGCTTAAGGGAACAGTCTACTGCTGATCTCTTGCCAGTTGTCTTTGTAGCGTTTTCAAGCTATTGATCAACAAGGTTGGGAATGTCTCAGTTCAAGTTGGTATTATATTTTCTGGTGTCCTCTTTAATCTTTTGATTCAGATTTCCAAAATCTTGTCTTATTAAACCATTCTCTCAAATTAGTGTCTCTTTTCATGGCATGTCTCTAATAAAGAAATTTGAATATTTTATTCCAAGGAGCTTTTACTTCAAATACTTCACCTTTGTGCCTCCTGTTTTCTATGACCTGTACTAAATCCTTGACTGACATATCCAACAACTTGACTGTGGGTTTGGAAACATTGGTACCAACCAAGATTTGCTGCTAAACTCAACTGCATGTTGCCACTGTGCCATTGCCACTGTGACAGCAGCTAAGGTACTGTGAGATGAAAACTGGGCTTTTTGCTCCCGGCTGTTGTGCTAAGGAACAACTTCAGTACCACTTTAGTGTCATAAACTGCAGAGCAAAGACAATATGCAATGCAGCATTTGTAAGAGCAAGTGGATGCTTTAACAGTCTCAAGTCTTAGGTTTAAAATACACAGATAAGAGTCCTAGAATGGACAAGTCTATTCTTCGCCCTTTTGTTCTTAATAAACAGAATTCCATGCAGCTGCAGGTCTTTCATGCCTGACTGGAAAACAAAGGCCTGTCTGTTCTGCATATGGAATTTAAGTTCTCTTCCTCCATAAAAGCAGTCTCGTGTTAAACCTGGTACGTTTGGTCAAAATGCCATGTTTCTCAGTTGTGTTGGACAATACACAACCCCCTTTTATGAGTGTGTTGTCTTCCACACAGCCTTTGGAGTTGGCTTCTGTGTATCTCATACTGCTGCAACAATGGTAACATTCATACAGGAAATCGGGAATATTTTTCTTGGGAAATGTCTAGGGCCTATGATGCCTAAACTCACATGCGTAAGAGGAGAGTGGCATGATCCTTCAGATGTATAGTCAGCAGTGTGCTTGCACACAACAGCTCTATTCTCAGAAGGCCACAGCCAACATTAAGCCACTCCACACAGGGTGGGGGTTTTTTTGCTTGCCAGGGATGATTTTAAAAGCATCCTCAAAACTGAACAAGTTCAAATAGTCTCCTACATGTTGTCCATCATTGAGAGATTCAGACCAATAATCTGAAAAGAGCTAATTAGAACTTTTCTGGTGTATTGTGTTTTTAGTGATTACCCTGGTAGAAAATTTTCCTAATGCCATTTGTCTACCTGCAAATGCAGACAACCCTCACCTTCTCCAGCTGCTCCTGACCAACAAAGCTTTATATGTTTTCAACTTCAAACGTCCTTAATGTCCTTATCCTTAAAAGGATAAACTATCAATTTAAGGGCTTGTTAGCCTCAATTCCACTTCTGTTTGGTGTGATTATACCAATGAAACTGGTCTCTTCAGGTTCTAAGAGACGTATCAACATCAAGTTTGTTGCAAACTTCTGCTTTCCTATTTTTTCTGAAAAAAAAAATCATCTATGCAAGATTCCCCTTCCTTGGTGCACATTAGGCCTTCTCTGACTCCTCTGCTGCCAGCTTAAGAGAGGGCAGCATTGCATTGCTGCAGCTGAGCTTCCCCTAAAGAAGATCTAGGAATATGTGTAGTCCATGCAGATAAATAGAAAGAACCCAAGTCCTTGCAGTCTTGGCACATTGTGTGCTGGGCCTGCAATGGAAACTTTTGCAAGGTTGTGAGTATAGAGTTCAATACCAGCATTGGCAAGCAACTTAGCATAGTGCTGTCCCTGACAGCTTTGATTTAAGTTCATGTCCAATGACAATGAACAAGGTACAAGACTCTTTCCCAGGGGATCACCAGCTGAGGTGGGGGCAGCAGCTTCAGAGAGCAGCAGGATGGTTTCCCTGAGACCCAAGAGCACCCAGAACTGAGGAAGATCATGTTAGAGGGAAACTTCAATCCTTTCCTTGTGCACATAAACTACTCTGTAGTGTTGGGATTGTATGTGTCTTCAAGACAGTCCTCTCTGTGTGTGTGCACATGCATGTGTGCATGTGCTAGCATCCTGCTTGTGTGAAGCTAGTATCACACCAGATGTATGGAGAAAGCTTACCACCTCACCTCTTAAAGGAAATTTAGTTATGCATCTATTTCACAGGGAAAGAGGAAAGCAAGACCACAATCTACCAAAAAGAAAAGATATATGTAAGTGACTAGGTCAATATATGAAGCCTGTAAAGACTTTTTTTGATTTTTTCATAAAACTGAAATTAGCTGAAAGCATTTCAAGGTAATACATAAAAGAAGATGGCACAGCTGTCAAGGCCAAATTCTCTGCTGATTTATAGGATTATGCTTCGTAGTTACGGGAATGATCTTTGGGAGGGATGTGGGAAGAATGAAGAGGGGAGACCCCACTGTTTCTCTGAAGTATGTCTTTCCCACGTGGCTTCTTGCTGAAAGCTTGCACCATGATCTGTATTTATGTGAAAGACTGGCGAGTAGCTAGCTCTACTGGAGCATTTTTCAAATTAAACATTGGAGCTATGACAAAATGCAAAAGAAGGAGGGCATGCTGCTTGATGCTCCTTGAGTAGGTATCTGCAAAGAACGGGGAGAAAAACTCATCATGGGTCATTTCAAGCTGGGCTACATGTTTAGTTTCTAAAGTTCAGGGTGCGGGCAGGGGAGGGAGCACTGTTAGGAGAAACCTTTCCACTGCAGAGGGAAATATTGTACTTCATCATGAGGGATAAGAGGAGTTACTCTATGATATAGCTGTTGCCTGGGTATTCATGATCTGAACCTTTCCTCAGTGCACACAGAATAAGGTACCTCTTAGGCATGAGTATGCTGACTCCTTGTTGACCCTGCTTTGAGTGGAAGGTTGGATTAGATGACCTCTTGTGGTGCCTTCCAACCTGAATTATTCTATGACTCTATCTATCTGCTTTTTTTTCAAAGCTTGAAGCAGTTGTCAGCATTCCTGTCAAGTCACACTAATGTAATAAAAACTGGAAATTTTCAAGGATGGTTTATTGAATGCCCAGGAAGGCAGAATTATTCAAACATGAACAAAATTATGCTGGACATAAAAACATCCTACTTAGAAGGAAATGTGAAAGCAGAGAGATAAAAAAAAAAGAAAAGAACAAAACCCAGAAAACCCCAACACATAAGAATACAATATATAGAGAATGGGGAGAGAACGGAAGTAACAATCTGGTGGCCACAAAGATCAGACACGGAGACTGTGTCTGGATATTCATGTTACAGTTAGTGAATAATGTTTGATGGCACTTGAAAGCAGAAGAGGTTTTGGATGGGTCCAAGGAACTCCCAGAGCCTTTTGAAGCCAGAGGCAGAGATAATGAGTCTCTGCATGTGTTCACTGTTAAGCTGTTTTAGTTGCAGGATAAATCAAATTTAGAAAAAAAACCCTTTAAGCCCCTAGAGTTAATGTTGCAGCTGAAATAATTTCTCCATTCATTCAGATACAGGGTGCCCACTGAATCTTTGGGGTGGTGGAAGACAAGGCTAGGGCAAAGGATATCAGTCAGGGTATTTGTATGGCTGTGTGGTAACTGGTAAAGCCAACCTTATACAGTGGAAGGTTTTGCGGGGGGGGGGCGGTTAACAGTACCTTGTAGGAATCAAGAGATTGCCTGCATGATCACTCTCTCCTAGCACACTAGGCTGCTTTTTTCAGAAGTCCCTGGAGTATTTCTGATGGCTTTCTTCTGGACCCTGAGACAGGGAGTTATCAGAGGTTTCCATGTCCTCACTCGCTGGACTGTGAAAGGGGGTAGGTCTCAGTTGATAGAGTCAGGGGGTGAGGCGGTGACTGAGGAGCTTTTTCCTGACACAGCTGATCCCCCACTTTGCCTGCTTAAAAAATCAGACTTAGCCGCACCACGCTACTTGGTGGTTCTTCCCTCCATGGCAATGCAGAGTCCAGCTGCCCGCAGTGTCACAGCATCGTGCAAGGAGAGGGGCACATCTGCTGTGACCGCACAAGCTTCTAGTTTGTGCATGCAGTTCAGGGGCTGCTTTTTGCAGTTCTTTGAACAGTCTGCATTCGGTTTGTCAGCTAGTTTAGCAGGTGACTCCTTCCACAGCAGCTCCACAAACCCGTGTCATTAGCTACCTAGTCCTTAAAGCTGAAGGGGATCCATTTTCTGGAACCAAGCAGTATTTTGCCAGACCTAAATCTATGAAGGTGCTTGGGGAGGGCCAGCTCCATGAGGGCAGTGAGCGACCCTTTGTGCCGCACTGGACGTGGATTTGGAGGGATAAGTCTGTTGCGGCTGGCTCAGTCTCTGCCCTGGGATGTGGAATTCTTCGCATGTGTACAAATGATGGAATGGGAATGTTTCTGTTCATCTACAAATCCAAATTTCTCATTATCGGTCATTAGTGAAATTAGTGAAAGTATCTATTAATATATGCATTATCATTTGCAAATCTGCTGCAGGCCTACCAGTTCCAGAATCAATTTGGATGGCCATTTCTATGGCTTTGGCTATGTAATACACATGGCTGAGTTAATTCACATTAAGCATTAAGCTCCTTACAGTTTTTGCTCTTTTTAACAAGTGTTAGCAATGCATAGAAGATTTTTTTTTTTTATTTCAAGTTTATGGGCTAATTTTGGCTTATTCCAATTTTATATTTAAAACAATTTTCTTCTTTAACATGTTTTCGAAGATAATCTGTTATTGAGAACACTAACGACCTTGGATATTAAGTTCTAACTTTTATTTCCCGCGGCTGCTTTCTGTATCAAAATGGAGGAGCTACAGGGTCATGTTGGCAGCTCTTATGCCTTTTTCCTTCAAATGGAGTGATACCGAATGCATTTTCCTTTAGATTATTTTGTTTTCAGTGGTGTTCTGAAAATTGCATTCCTGTCTCATCCCATGAATCATAAATTATGTCTTCTGTGTGGGTTTTAGTATTTGTTTCCATTTCTTGCGACTCCCACATATAAGTGGATTTTGATGCATATTGTGCTAATATTATGATTGCTGCTGGCTGTGCTGTCTCTGTATCAGGTAACCTTATTGATCTTTGTTTCACCTCAACTACCAGCAGTTTTGCTGCACCTGACCTAATTTCAACCACTGAAGATGCTCTAAAATATTGATATGAGCAGAGAGGTTATTTTTCTTTAACCATGACAATAAAAAAAGCCTAGCATTATGCTAGGAAGATCCAGATTCTGCTAGTTTCATGTAGCTGTCTGAGCAGTACAGAGGAACTGAGAAATTATATTCACTCCAGTGGAGGTTCCTGGTCTTGAGGGACCCAATATTTTCAGAGGAGAGAATAAGCACTTTATGAATGCGTAAGCATACATACGTGCATGTGCACGTGCACACACACATGCATGGGTATCTTGAAGACAATCCCAGATAGAGGTAGACAAATATAGATTCCTGAAGGTCAAGAAATCATTTAATTTAAATAAGACAGTTCTCCAAAATATATATATTTTTAATGTAAGAGCAGAAGCTTGGTAACAAAGTAAAAGTCTCTCTTCAGCAGCACCTGTAACTGCTTTTTTAAAATGCCAAAAGGTTTACTGGCCTTTTTTTAAAGACTATTCTTTCTTTTAAAAGCTGCACACACACACACACACACCCCACCACCCCCCTGCAAATTACTGCATTTGTTGGCTGTGAGCAGTGCCTGAACTATGAGGGCTGTATATTGATCACACCAGCCTCTGTTTGCATTATTTAGCTCTTGAAGAGCATCTGCTGAGCATCCATCAGTATGGGGTGTGTGCCACCACCATATGGACTGCCAACTGCTGGTGGAGCCAGGGAGGTGCCGTTATGCTCCCATATATTCCCATACAACAATGCCATTAACATCTGGCGTACCATGGCACATGCTTACTTTTGTGGTACAATAACAGCAGATTATTCATTCCTAACTACGATGAAGATCCTTAATGGGAGTGACAGTACTGACTCAAAACGAAGTTAGGGAAACTGTTACTGCAACTATCTCACTGCATGGAGCATCGCATGTGAAGGTCACGTACTGGAATTTTGTTCCTCCTATGAGTGCAAAAGCAGTCCTCTGCATTATTT
The DNA here is from genome assembly GCF_000737465.1 of Haliaeetus leucocephalus. Lineage (NCBI taxonomy): Eukaryota > Metazoa > Chordata > Aves > Accipitriformes > Accipitridae > Haliaeetus > Haliaeetus leucocephalus. The sequence goes on from NW_010973072.1 coordinate 3,206,075, forward strand.
GAATGGTCCCTCTAATGCTGCCCTCTGCCTCTGGCCAAGACGCAGGAAGGCAGCAACTACAGGAAAAGTTTTCTCACAGTCAGTTGGAAGGTAGGATTAATATCACAATAGCTTGATACTTCAAGACATGCTGGTCTGCAAGCCAATGCTGTAACTGTGAATACATTGTCTACACACAAAAAAAAAAAAAAGGGCAATTTTCTTCAAAATTCAGTGATATTTTGGCTTGTATCACGGTTTACTGCTATAAGGCCCAAAGGTCTAATTAGGTGTTGAGTGACCACATGTTTGCTAGTAGCTGTTACAAATGTTTTGCCTTCTGTTTGATGACCATACTTCCTGCTCTCCAGCTATGGCCAGAAAGCAGAAAGGACCATGTGGTTTCCTTTTTTTTTTGTACTGTGTGCCCCTGTCCACAGCCCTGAAGTTGCTTTATGCTTTGACTTCAAATTCACTCTTATGTGTTTTGCTGGTTTCAGGCTTAAATCTGAATCCTTCACACTCTGGCAGGATGAGGTTACAGAAATGTTTCAGATTTTCTTGGAATGTATTTCTGGCTTATGGAAATTTGCTGACAATTTTTCTCCGTAGCTTCACAGTGATCAGAGGACCGTTTGTCCCTCTGAAGTTCCTGAGGGCCCTTGTTGTGAACTTATCTTTCGTTCTTTATCACTAGGTAGTTGCCAAGGCACGTGAAGTAGCTCTTTTGCATGAAGATTTGCCAAGGAATCTCACAGTAACATACCAAACATTCATTTTTTTACACTCTGTAGTATGTGATTTATGAAGGGACCCCTGCCAAGAGAATGCACCATTGCAGACTGTCAGAAAACACTATTCAGATGTAACAAAATATTTTCTCCAGGGATTCAGCCAGGTAGTTCACATAGGTAACTTCATTCATTTCTCTGAAACAATTCCATTTTAACTGAAATTTGTTACATGAACTCAATTAGCAGAAAAAATTATGGTTTATTTCATATAAGCTACCAAACAGATGTCAAAAGGGGAAAACTGGCTTTGAAAGTGTGTCATATATGCAGCACCCATTCAGATGTTTAAAAAACTGCACAGGTATTCAAACTACCCTAGTTCCCAGAAAGGGTGCCCCATTTTCTCAAGATCTGGCTGCTTGACGCAGGCAGTTCCATAAGACTTCAGACCCAGCTTTTAAAGTGTATCTGGGGCTGGACTCCTTTTAATGTCAGCTGGATCCAGATACTAAAATGCCTGCTGAGAAGCCAGGTATCAGCTCTTCTGAAAGTCTGTTCTCAGCTGCAGTACTGAGCATTTCTGATGCCGGGTTGCATGGGTTGGCCTGTAGCCAGCCGTCACATAACCAGAGTTCAATGCAGGCCAATTTAGGATTGATTTTGCACTGAAGGAAAAAGAAACTGTGATGCAGGAAACTCTACCTTCTTTACTTTAGGATAGGCAGACTAAGAGAAATGCAGTAGAAAAAAATTACTCATTCCTGCATGGCTCCTTGCGCACTGAACCATAAGTAAGTCCAAACATCAGCAGTGGAATATTTAACTACCCAAGCTTGGTTGCACCCCAAAAGATTGCCTATAGTGAGCAGAGCTCCCTCCTCGTCTAGCTGGAGTGAAATGCAAACAGAATTATGATTTCCAGCTACAGCAAAGAAGACAATCAAACTCGACAAATCTTGATATTCTTCCAGTGCCCTGAGGGTCTTTTTCTCCCAAAGACACATTTAAATGCTCCAAAGTGCACTAGCTGCCTCTCTTGGCACCAGGATCAATTCAGAGTGGAAGGTTCCTCTAAGTATAACTAAAGGATGTGTGAATTTGGACTTAATCTGGCTTAATACCTGGCATAAACGGGCTTTTTTATACCTTGTTTCTTTATAGATACTTCTAGTTTGTGCTTGCAGCTGCTACCAGCTGCTTTAGATGTGGAGGAACATGGATATACTCATCCATTTGCTTTGCCTCTTGGTGTGACCTTAAAGTGAGTCAGGGAGAGGAGAGGCAGAGGAGATGCAGAGCAGACACTCTGGTTTCTCTCTGTAGCCGTGAATTGCTGTTGAAATAAAAGGCAGTTTGGGAATGCCATGCCCTGTATTTTTGTAGTCCCATAACTATACACTCCTTGATAAAGATTATTTGTATACTGTTGCTGACTCATATTTGTGATTAGATTGGTGGAGACAGCATGCAGGTTTGAATTTGGTTGTAATTAATTCCTGTGAAAGAAAAACCTAGACTACTAAACCTTCTCACTCAAAGACTTAAGGCTGCACAAACGGTCTGAATAAACTAAAATAAAAAAAAAAAACCACTCCAGTGAGGTTTTCCCATATGTAAAGACAACCACCATTGCTCTGGTGCCTGAAGGGCAGCAGCCCCATCTGTATAAATGGCAGCTACAAATAGGAGATACCAGAAGAAGCAAACATAGAAGTCTTTGATATCTTCTAACCTGCAAATAGGGTAATTTTTGAAAAGTTGCTGGCTAACTTGCATCACAGAAAGAATAAAATGATTTACAGGTATTTTGTCACAGGCTAGCGGTATTTTAGAAGAGGTCTTTCTGAAAGACCTCTTCTTCTCAGGCTGCCTCAGGTGTGAGATGCCTTTCTGATGGTACCACTACGCTCGTCTCATCTGAATGTACTGCTGGCATCCACACCCCCTCCAGTGCAGCCCAGGGACTCCCACTGAATTACTTATCAACTGGTGTTTCGACCAGGAAGTTCGCGTTTCCTCCTGAGCCTCCAGTTCCTGCAGTCCTTGCCAAAATCCTGTCAGAGAGTCTGGACAAGGTCATGACTGCAATTCCTCTGTGGCTGGCAAAACCACGCTTCTCAGCTCATTGGTAGACTCCTTAGTTGTCTTTAGGAAGGTTATCATCTCAGGGAATCGCTGCTATCAAAAAGATTATTCTTAAAAGCTGTGAAGTTACTTATTCAGTCTGTCAAGCCTTGTTACATTAGAAGACTCCATGACAGAATATCTAAGAAATTTATCTTTTTGTTCATGGAAGGAAATGATGGTCCCACTAAGGAAACTGCAAATTTAATTATACAGTAGATTTCCTCACAGACAAAATTTCCAAGGACCTCAGTATGTCAGCACTTGCTTTCAAATCTTAATCTTCAGCACTGACTTTGGTTTTCACTTGCTAAAACACTTCGAGTGACACTGTTCATCCAAAGCAGTTCTCTAGGTCCCAGGTCTGCACTCCTAATTCACTCTGAGCTGTATTTACTTCCCGAGGAGGCCAAGGGATTCCTCGTTTAATGTAAAGTTGGTAGAAGTGCACCCTTAATTGCTGCTTTAAATACTTTATTAAGCATTATCTGTTCCCGTTGAGCCAAGAGACCCATGTGCTATTCCTGGAGCTGCCGCTGACTCGCTGTGTGCCTGCAGATAAGTCGCTCAGCTGCTCAGTGCCTTACCTCCCTCATCCCGAAATAGCGGCACTTTCCCTTTGCAAGCACTTTCCATCTCCAGTGTGTGCTGGAGTCAAGGGAAAGACTTCACAAGGTCGCTGTCATTACTCTGTTTTGCAAAGGAGAAACTGAGGCAGGCAAGGGCATAGACTTGCCCCAGCACTAGCAATTCAGCTCTGGTCTCATCATCCCACACCACTTCACCACTCGCTAGGCTAGCTGCCTCCCTGAATTATTTCTTATATGCTAATTGTTGGACTCAGATTAGGATTCACTGCTAAATTTCACGTCTTCTTCCCTGTGTCCTTTCTTTGCGTATGACTCTGACTTTTGCAATATCCAAGCAGACACTTTTTGAATAGCTGAATGGTTAGAAAGAAATTCCTGACAGGTTTGAAAAAGAGCCCCTTTGGACAGCAATTGCAAAGCTTAAGCTAATGACCTCCCAGTTGTATTTGCCTGTTCCTTTGTCTCTAGAGAGGTCATCTGGATTTTTCTCTTGGCTCACAATAATTATTAACAGATCTTTTTCAATTTAGGAGAGAAAGATTTAGCCTCTGTATTTGTAATTCTGGCCTTTCAGAGAAAGCCAGTATAAACAGCACTGTGTCCTGGCCCAAATCCATTCTGCATTATTAGGGTGGCATTGATTTGAGATCTCGCTCCATTAAAATTTGAAGTCTAAAGCAGTTCCTGCTACAAATGGGGTCTCTCAAGGTTTATACATTAGTTTAGCCCTCAACGTTGCCAGATGGTCAAAAACTAGAATGTCTCACAAATGTTACTGGTGCCCTTCACAAAATGACACTTTCAAATTAGTCTCCATTTCCATCCATTTACCGGAAGGTGCTACTTCCCCTATGTAAATAAATGGTGATTCATTACTCCACCAACAGAGGAAAACAGATTTTGTTGAAATGTATGAATAGGTTGCTCAGGTTTTCTTTTCTAGGCGAATGACTAAATATTTTCCTGTCTACTAGTTGGATTTTATTGAAGTCACTTGCATGCTTTTTATCCTGTCCCTTCCCAGTGTATCCAAAGAGAGAGGTAGATAGGAAATCTCCAATTCCTTCCTCACTGGGGTACAGAGGAGGGTGGCCTCCGGGCAGGAGAGCACCTGCCTGCACCCCCCTCCACCCCAGCTCCCGCGAGATCTGGGTCTCCACAAGGCTCAATGCTGCTTAATAAGCATATGAGTAGAGCTCATTTACCTGTTTTCACTATGTAGTTCAGGTTTGGATTCAACCTATGATTATTTGGAGTTGAGCAGACTCAGCTCTACTCCACAGCTTATCATAATACCTTTTTTTTAATTTTTTTTTTTGCTTCCCTTCAAGTGTGTTCCCATTGGCACCATTGCTACCATGATCCTCCCCAGGACTGTTCTCCAGCACAAGTGGGTCCTCTATGCTGACCAAAGCAACCTTAATGCTGGTATCACACTTATTCCTGTCAGATTCCCTCATTTCCACTCAAGCCGCAGATCCTAAATGTTGAGGAAAGCTATAAGATTAGGAGTACGTTTACTACCTTTTCCCCACACATAGTTCCTAACTGGTAACTTCTATGTTCCAGCCTTAATGCAGGCAGACGTGTCATCAAGTTCCTCAAATTTCAGCCCTCCAAAATGTAGAGAAGCTATAATTGTGGGTAGGTTTGTGTATCCATGTGTTGTTTTGTTTCTTTTAAAACACCATTATATGCTGTATGGTATGTGATGAAGCAAGAAATTCTTGAGCTTTCACTGTGTCTAGCTCATTGATTTTTAAGAGTCTGGGAGTTCGGAGCCTCTGGAAGCAGCTTGACACGTAATGTGAAACCTGCAAATCCTGCCAATTGCCACAGAAAGGTGAGAGAGGTGAAAAAAAATCATTTTACACTGTAGACTTTGGCTCATTTTTTGACACTGAGAAAACAACTTTTGCCAGCAAAAGCAAAACCTGCAGAGCATGGGGTGGGGTACAGAAAGCCAAATAGATAGAGTTGCACTAGTTGCAGTCCCAGGACCAATCGTGTGTGCCCTGTGTACCCTGACCACGGCAGTGAGGGCAGCCAAATTTTCTCATGCAGACCCCAATTGCTTGTCAAACCTCAGCAAGATTTTATTTGCAGAAGTCTTTGAGGCAAGAAGGTGACAAGGGCTGTCAAAGCCTGACACACGGCAAGGACAAGTGCACCACATTTCAGTGGCTGTAGCTCAGTATGGTTTCATTCAATTCAGTGTTAACCTAATATTTTCTTTAACAGCTGTGTGATGGGCTTCTTCCCTTTTTGAAATTTCTCAAGCAGGATGCAATTGTGATTCTATAATCTTCCTGCTGACAACGACCATATCATCCTTTAACCCCTACTTTCAGCATTATCCCAGTGTCAACCTTTGACTCCTACTGATAACTGGTATCTTGCTGCAGCTTCAATGATCTTAAGGACATAGGTAGGACAGGGTTTGTAAGTAGCGATGATATCTTTCATTAGACCAACTGGTATAGCTGAAAAAAATTGGACAAGCTCTTTGGTGCACAGATAGATGCATATGTTGCACTAATAAACCAATCTCCCTAAGGAACGCAAAGCACTCTACAGAGATGAATGAAGTGACTCAGCCATTTCTGTGTGATTTGGTCACCCCATCAAAACGCATGGAAATTTCTGTCTCTTTCTTCACCAGGACAAAATTTCAGCTGCTGTGCAGTAAAGTATAGCTCCATTTCCTACCTCACTGCAATGCCAGGGAGAGAGGAGCAAGATAGCATCTCTTACTTGCAGGGTGACTCCTCTGACAGTAGATGAAGAGGGGAGAGGAACACCAGTTCCAAGGGAGTTTATCTTATTGCATCTAAGGTGAAGAATGGAAGACAAGAAGGGGAGAGGGAACTAAAAATCCAGGCCCAAAACAAAAAATCTGAGAGCAAAATATGCTCATTTCTGTGAAAAGCCAGGATGTTCTTAAGCCTAAGTATTGACATTCATTTTGAAAAGTAGTTAGCCATTATTAAATGGTTTCTGTGTTCGTACAGGAAATGGTGTCCTTCAAGTGCCCTGTGTTCTCTGTATCTGTCTCTGTTCCCTATCTTAATTTGCCACATTCGTCCTTGTATCTGCTTTTAACAGCTTAAGATCTTTGGGGCAGGGCATTCGATGGGTCACACTGGTATTTTGAATCAGTTTCAGTAGCATCTTTCTTACTCTGTCAGAGATCCCACTGAAGCCAGCTAGGCTATTACTGATGCTGTTCGAGGAAAGATATCGTTGCAACTCGCAGCCAAATGACTGTGGAGCATTTAAACACTACTGAAGAATAAACAATTGTAAGTAATAATATTATTTCTAAGAGCAAACTAATGCTGAGTATCCTTTAATGCTGTCATCCTCAGCTAGGACTCCTGGATCTGTGCATGCCGTGCAAGCTAAAATGTTCTTGTTCAAGAGCTTTGAGAAAACCCTACTAGAAAATACTGTGGTTGCACATACGCCAGACCTAACCATTCATACCCTAACTGAAAATCCACTGAACAGATCATATTGAGACATCTTTTGTTTTTCCTTCTTCAGTAAGGGCAATAAATCATGCCGAGTTAAAAATTTTATAGCTACAGCTGGTTTTGACTTATGCAAATGAAACATTTCAATCACAACATATGGGAAAAGCATATTTTTTCCCTTCCCTCACATAACTCAAAAACTGCTATCCTGATTTTTCTGAAGCTCTTCAGAAATTATTATCTTTGGGTGGAAGCTACAGACAGGAAATACAACCCAGTAGGAATTTGTTCAGTTGAAATACCACTGAGCAAATGAAGAAGAGAGAATTGGAGATTTTAACCACTATTTGTTTGTTAGCAAGAACTGTAGCCGGTAAATATTTATAAGATACCTCAATTTCAAAATTATGATAATTTATTACCTGGGCTTCTCTCTGAAAGAGCATGCCTGAAAAAGTTGCAGTAGATCAGTTAAAGTTTCATTATTTTTCCAGCTCCTCTGTTGCTCATTGTGCTTAAAGCTGCTTTGTGATGTGATTTCTTTGTTGCGGACACAATTCAAAACCACATGAACTGAGTTGCTTCCTGATGGAAGTGAGTTGTCATTATCTCATCTTTTGCTTTTGAAGCGTCAGCACATCAGAGCGTCCGGGAGCACCAGTCACAAGTGAAGACTTAAAGTGTCCTCACCTGCCTGCTACCACAGGCTGGGCAGCTGCTGAGCTGGCTTATGAAGTACTGGAGCTGCAAAAAAGCTCAGGGACAGCACGTATCCAAAGCTCACTTCACTCCACCGCTTTTTTGCCTCTTCTTTAATCATTCCGGAGCTGTCCTGGAGGAACAAACCCTGCAGCACTGAAACACATGCAATCGCAGGCGGACTAATCCTGAATAAACATGTGCTAAAACCTTATTCCCGAGAAGCTCCTCTACAAAGGAAGCACCGCGTCGAGCCCTGATTGCCGCCTCCTCCCCGCGCACTGGGGAGGACGGGAGGGCCGCGGCGGCTGATTGCGAGGGAGTGGGCAGCATGCCCGCCCGCGGGGCTGAGCCCACCGAAAGCCCGGGCTTCGCCTGCGCCGCCTGGCCGCGGAGCAGCACGCCCGATGGCGGTGGAGCCCCTGCCGCCCTCGCAAGGCCACCGCTCCCTCAGCAGCTCGTTTAATGAAGGGAAAATCTACAGGATAAGCCTGTTGCTGTAATTATAACAACGTGTTCTATCATTCCTTTGCAATCCAGCTTAAAGCCCTTCTGTGCTGTGCCAGAGAAAGTAGCCTTTTCTGTGAAAGCCTTCTGGCAACAGCTGAAGGGCTGGTGTTTGCCCTGGGAGCGGCAGAGAAGGCAGCCTTGTGAGGGAGTGCAATAACAGGAGGGCCGGAGGTCATTAAAACATCGGACGCGGTAAAAGATTAAGCGGATGAAGTACGATGCAGGAGAACCAGTCCCCACTCTGCTTCTTCAACCACTTGTGTCGGGGTTTCAGCAAATCGCTTGGGTTTCACCGGGGCACATCTTCTGGGAAGTTACGGACCTCCAACCTCATCAAGGGGGAATGAGGAAATGCTTTGGTGTCCGCTCTAGACAAAGGGCCTTCGGTTACATACAGAAACGAGCTCCTCGCGTGTGTGAGACTGTACACTAACACGCACATGTGATTTAGGCTCGGGCAGTGGCTGTGTATTGTGCACCCTGCAGGTGCGGGACAGACGAACGGCAAAATCCCTGTAATGGGGTGTCCGTGCCCAGGCGCCGGCAGCGGGGCTGCAGGGCCCTCTGTGAGGAGAGGCCGGGGCTGCCTGGTGCCGGACACAGCCGGTTCCAGCCGGTTCCGGCCGGTTCCAACAGCCCCACCTGAGGGCACAGCCGAGCCCCACAGCCAGGCCGGTAGTGCCTGTGGGAAAACCTGTTTAGGACAAGACAACACGATGCACAGCTGTGAGGAAAGAAAAAGGGCGAGAGCCAGCTCTGTGAGCACCCGGGGGAGAGCAGGACGGGGGCAGGAGGGGCTGCGGGGCAGAGATTCCTCTGCGGCCCCTGGGGAGACCGTGGCGGAGCAGGGGAAGGTGTGAGGAGGAGGGAGCGGCAGAGAGGGGCTGCCATGGGCCGGCCACAGCCCCCAGTGCCCTG